>NW_025534085.1:0-180000 GCF_020615455.1 Coregonus clupeaformis | reverse complement strand
ATAGTCTAACCTGGCTTCCTTTCCTTCAGAGGCTGGGTTCCAATAGTCTAACCTGGCTTCCTTTCCTTCAAAGGCTGGGTTCCAATAGTCTAACCTGGCTTCCTTTCCTTCAGAGGCTGGGTTCCAATAGTCTAACCTGGCTTCCTTTCCTGCAGAGGCAGGGTTCCAATAGTCTAACATGGCTTCCTTTCCTTCAGAGGCTGGGTTCCAATAGTCTAACCTGGCTTCCTTTCCTTCAGAGGCTGGGTTCCAATAGTCTAACCTGGCTTCCTTTCCTGCAGAGGCTGGGTTCCAATAGTCTAACCTGGCTTCCATTCACCTGGCCTCCTTTCCTTTCCTGTGTCTTAAGTCCTCAGTTGATATGAGGCAGCAGACTGTTGTCTCACATTCCGGCTTTGTTCAAATACTAACATGGCTTCCTTTCCTTTAGGGACTTGCATTATTTGCATGTGTCCGGTATAGGAAGTAGGGTTGCAAATTAATGATATATTATTGGATAGTTTCTATGTTTACCAGTAAACTACCATAATTTTGGTAACATTTACGTTTTGGGGGGAATTTTATCAAATGACATCTAGTTGTCTTTTTGGGTACTTCAGATTATCACATGAGTCTGTAATTATCTCTGGCCCTCTGTGTGGCCTTATCACATGAGTCTGTAATTATCTCTGTCCCTCTGTGTGGCCTTATCACATGAGTCTGTAATTATATCTGGCCCTCTGTGTGGCCTTATCACATGAGTCTGTAATTATCTCTGGTCCTCTGTGTGGCCTTATCACATGAGTCTGTATTTATCTCTGGTCCTCTGTGTGGCCTTATCATATGTTAAATGTATACAATAATTAAATAAGATGGTTTAAAATATATATGTATAATACAAAGCTGTAAAACATTATCCTTAATATAAACCATGAACTTAGTAAATAGCATTGGTGTTTAATATGAGGGTTTCAGCATGAAACAAACTTTATATATATTTATTTACACACTTGTATTTATTTGACTGTCAATATGTCTTTGTTGTAAATGTGTTGGCGCCAAACTGGTGGCAGTTGGGAAAAAAGTAAATAGTTGTCAGAGTTGCAGAATTAATTTAATATAATGCCATTGTTGATTAGATGCTTTTTTCATTAATTAGGCTATTTTCTTTTGAAAACGCATGGACAATATGGACACAGATACTTTAAAAAAAAGTTACTCAAGTATACATTTCCAAAGTTACCATAGAACATTCCAGTAACTTTGGTAAATTACCGCTAGCTTAGCAACTCTAACAGGAACCTAACAGGTAACTCTCCAGTCACAGTGCAGATCTCTCTCTGAATGGCAGACACCATTTGACCTCTAACCCCTGCTATCCTCTAACCCCATTGGTCCATGACAGACATTTGACCTCTAACCCTTGGTATCCTTGAACCCCATTGGTCCAGGTGAGAAGAAGAGGTCGTTGGGGCGTGACTACCACCCTCTGTGTCTGAAGTGTCAACAGTGTCAGAGACAGTTGACCCCAGGACAACATGCAGAGGTATGGAGAGAGAGAGAGAGGGGAGGGAGGGGAGGAGAGGGGGAAAGGTAGTATCAACAGTGTCATAGACAGCTGACCCCAGGACAACATGCTGAGGTACAAAGACAGGGGGAGGGAGGGAGGGAGGGAGGGAGGTAGGAAGGGAGAGGGAGGAGGGAGGGAGGGAGGGAGGGAGGGAGGGAGGGAGGGAGGGAGGGAGGAGGGAGGGAGGGAGGGAGGCAGGGAGGGAGGGAGGGAGGGAGGGAGATAGTATCAACAGGGAGGGAGGGAGAGAGGGAGGGAGGTATAACGTGGAGGGGGAGATGTAGGAGGGAGAGGAGGAAGGGAAGGGGGAGAGAGAGTAAGTCAGGGAGAGAAGGGGGAGGGGAGAGAGATGGAGGGGGGAATCTCTATCTATCTATCTCTCTATCTATCTATCTATCTATCTATCTATCTATCTATCTATCTATCTATCTATCTATCTATCTATCTATCTATCTATCTATCTATCTATCTATCTATCTATCTATCTATCTATCTATCTATCTATCTATCAATCTATCTATCTATCTATCTATCTATCTATCTATCTATCTATCTATCTATCTATCTATCTATCTATCTATCTATCTATCTATCTATCTATCTATCTATCTATCTATCTATCTATCTATCTATCTATCTATCTATCTATCTATCTATCTATCTATCTATCTATCTATCTATCTATCTATCTATCTATCTATCAATCTATCTATCTGTGTATATTTATGTATCTCATGAACTAAGATGTTTTCTGTGCATTGTGTTTCAGCATGATGAGAAGCCCTACTGCACTAACTGTTACATGAAGACGTTCGGTCCCAGAGGTAGCTACTCCCTGGTGATGTACTGTACCAAATGGCAGCCTATTCCCATAAATATGGTGTATACAGTAAGTCTCTCATGTATCTCACTCTCTCTCTCTCTCTCTCTCTCTCTCTCTCTCTCTCTCTCTCTCTCTCTCTCTCTCTCTCTCTCTCTCTCTCTCTCTCTGCTCTCTCTCTCTCTCTCTCTCTCTCTCTCTCTCTCTCTCTCTCTCTCTCTCTCTCTCTCTCTCTCTCTCTCTCTCTCTCTCTCTCTCTCTCTCTCTCTCTCTCTCTCTCTCTCTCTCTCTCTCTCTCTCTCTCTCTCTCTCTCCCTCTCTCTCTCTCTCTCTCTCTCTCTCTCTCTCTCTCTCTCTCTCTCTCTCTCTCTCTCTCTCTCTCTCTCTCTCTCTCTCTCTCTCTCTCTCTCTCAGCAGGTAAGGGGAGAATGATGTCATATTGTCACAGCTCAGCCTCCTCTTCCTCTTCCTCCTCGTAGGAACCAGTCTAACCAACAAAACAACCAAAATACAACCTAATGAAAACTAACAGCCTATCAACAATGGTCTATGTTCAACCAACCTGACATTCAGCCAACAAGCCAATGACTAAACATCTAGGCCCAACATTCAACCAACCAACCAATGTTCGACCAACCAAGAAATAACCAATAGACAACCAACCTGACATTTAATGAACTACTATCCAATCAACAGACATCAGTCTCACTCTGAAAGTCCCCCTCTTTCAGTCAATCATAAAACAACTACCTGGACCACAACTTTGTGCTCAATGGAGACAACGGTTGTTCTTCAATAAACCAAAAGCTCCTACAGCCGTCTTGTTGCAGTGTGTGAGTTAAACACAGGGTCCCTTTAGGCCTCAACACATCCTTATACTACAGATGTACTGGAGTGGACACTCCCTAGCAAGATCATGTCTAGAATACCACCAGAGTTCTGAACACACACACCCAAACTTACAGAATTGGAGTGTAGCTATGCACCTCTCCCTTTCTCTGTCATCAACCAAAGCCAGAGAAGGAGTGTGTGTATGTGTATGTGCGTGTGTGTGTGTGTGAGAGAGAGAGAGAGCGAAAGAGAGAGAGAGAGAGAGAGAGAATGAAAAACCACAGTGTGCCATCACAGCTGCAAGATTTGTGACCTGTTGCCACAAGAAAAGGTCAACCAGTGAAGAACAAACACCATTGTAAATACAACCCATATTATGTTTATTTATTTTCCCATTTGTACTTTAACTATTTGCACATTGTTACAACACTGTATATAGACATAATATGACATTTGAAATGCCTTTATTCTTTTGGAACTTCTGAGTGTAATGTTTACTGTTAATATTTATTGTTTATTTCACTTTTGTTTACTATCTACTTCACTTGCTTTGGCAATGTTAACATATGTTTTCCATGCCAATAAAGCCCTTAAATTGAAATTGAAATTAGAGAGAGAGAGAGAGAGAGAGAGAGTGAGGAGTTGAGAGAGAGAGGAGCACAGAGAGAGGGAGGAGAGAGAGGAGTAGGTTGGGAGGGCAGAGGAGAGAGAGAGAGAGAGAGAGAGAGAGAGAGAGAGAGAGAGAGAGAGAGAGAGAGAGAGAGAGAGAGAGAGAGAGAGAGCACAGTCTGCTGGAATGGGCATTTGAGTGAGACAGAGCTGGTACACACGCACACAAACACACACACACTTCCCCCTGTTCCTCTGTTAGTAGTGGAACACACTTCCCCCTGTTCCTCTGTTAGTAGTGGAACACTTCCCCCTGTTCCTCTGTTAGTAGTGGAACACACTTCCCCCTGTTCCTCTGTTAGTAGTGGAACACACTTCCCCCTGTTCCTCTTTTAGTAGTGGAACACACTTCCCCCTGTTCCTCTGTTAGTAGTGGAACACACTTCCCCAAAGAATGTGCTGCCTGCCTGGTTTGCTTAATATACGGAATATGAAATAATGTATATAATTTTTTTCTTGATCATTAAGTATATTTAAAACCAAATGTTTTACTGGGTGACTTTCACTTTTACTTGAGTCATTTTCTATTAAGGTGTCTTTTCTTTTACTCAAGTATGACTGTTGGTTACTTTTTCTACACTGCTTCCATCCAGCTATCTACTCTCATTATCATATGTGTGAAAAACTTGGTTGGAAATCACACAAGACTGATCTCAGTTAATTCATACTGTATGTTGTAGTCTGTCTAAGAGAGAAATCACACAAGACTGATCTCAGTTAATTCATACTGTATGTTGTAGTCTGTCCAAGAGAGAAATCACACAAGACTGACAGCCTGTGAGTTTATTAAAAGCATTCAGTGATTACATGGCAGTTTAGAGAGCAACAGGTCTTTATCTGTAAAGGGTAAATAACATAACATCAACATAATCTGCACTCACATCACAAATATGAAATAAACACTTCTCAACAATACCTTCGAGATCATTGATATATATTACCATATTTATTTACTTTAATTTGATTAATTGATTGATTTGCACACAGCATATTCACAATTTAATGTATATCAGACCTGAACTAAGTACTATACTTTCTCTGTAACCCACAGATCATAAGAGAATAACACAAATATCTCTATATAGTACAAACATCATAACAATAATCTACATAATAATCAATACCATAATATTTATAATGAATAACATCATTATCTCTATACTACTAACAACATAACAATAATCTACATCAGTCAATATCATAAAATGTATAATCAATAACATCATGAGAGGTAAACAACAGCAACAAAACAAACCCCAACAAACTAAAATGACCCCTTTATTAAAATGTTTCAAAATACAAAGAATGAACAGATGATTATAATAATACATGGACTAATAATGGAAACCCTTCAAGATAAAGAATCTAAGAGAAACACTAAATAAGATAAAGACATAAAGACAAAAGCTAAAAGCAGCAATACATTCTGGAACACAAAACAAACCTAATTGAGCTACTCTCTAAAAATAATCAAAATCCCATGTTACCCAAAACCCCATGTTACCAAAACCCCATGTTACCAAAACCCCATGTTACCCAAAACCCCATGTTACCAAAACCCCATGATACCCAAAACCCCATGGTACCATGGTGGTACAAAACAAACAAAAATTAATAATAGTGGTTACAATCACTCCTTTTAGATTTCTTCCAAGGTTATAAAAAGATAAACTAATTCTTAACTTATGTTATTAAAATTAGAACCACTTAAGGTTTGTCACCACATTTTAAACACCAGTCCACTGCTGACCATCGAGTTCAAAACACAAAACTAACCTAAGATCAGCATGTAGGGTCAGCGTCATTCTACTCCTACTCAGTCCCCTGGGCTGCTCTCTCCTCTCCCGGTCCAGCTTCAGCTCTGGAGCTCAGAGAGACCATCTCCATGGCATTGGCATCAACATAAAGATCCACGGTGCTCACCCTGTTCACTCTCTTCTGCCTCCTGGTGGTCTAGGGAGACACAGCACCAAGAGTGAGTGAGTGAGTCAGTCATGGACTAATAATGGAAACACTTCAAGATAAAGAATCTAAGAGAAACAGTAAATAAGATAAAGACATGAAGACAAAAGCTAAAAGCAGCAATACATTCTCGAACACAAAACAGACGTAATTGAGTTACTCTCTTAAAATAATTAAAACCCCATGTTACCAAAACCCCATGTTACCATGGTTGCAAAGAAACTAACTAAAAGGAATCATGGTGTTTGCTGTCACTCTTTTTAGATGTCTTCCAAGGTTCTAGAAAGATAAACTAATTCTGAACTTTTCAGCTATTATTAAAATCCCGGTCTCTCGTTCTCTCTCTCTGTGTGTCTGCCTCTCGTTCTCTGTGCGCGCACGTCTCTCGTTCTCTGTGCGCGCACGTCTCTCGTTCTCTCTGTGTGTGTGTGTGTGTCTCTGTGTCTCATTCTCTGCGCGCCTCTCATTCTCATCTGGTTAATCACACACCTTAAACACAGATATAGACCAATGTAGAATCTGAACCCTGCTCAAAGACACAAACATTTAAATGACTTGTAACGTCTGAGTAAATGTCTTTACCTTGTAGTACAGGTAGATGGTGGTGATGGCTGTCAGTAGGATCAGCAGCACTACAACGTGTCTGATGATGAAGGCTGGCAGAGGAGAGGCTGCAAACAGAAACACCTTTGATGAGGGGACTGGTCATCATCACATAGATCTGTGGGAAATCTGTCAATGACAAAGTTATAAGTCTGGTTCATGTTCAGTTACCTGTGACGGTGAGGTTGAGGAGCTCACTCTCAGAGGAGAAGTTATGAGAGAAAACATAATTGTCATAAACACAGCTGTAGTTCCCTTGGTGGGAGTAATCTGCAGCAGGGAAGAGGAAGGCAGCAGAGTGATTGACAGCTGGCTGGGTCTGGGTTCTGTTGGAGCCGGTGAACGTGAGGAGGAAGGAGCCTCCTGGGTACTGTGGCTGAGTGGAGCAGGTGATGGTGAAGTTGTCGCCCCTAAACACTTCAGGCCCCTGGTGGCCCCTGGAGATCCCTCCCATTGAGTCAGTCAGGAAGATATCAGGCTGGACCAGGAGATCTGTAACAATAAAAGAGAACAATAAAAACCTCTTTCCATTAGTTTCCTATAGATATGACAATAACATCAGCATGTAACAGTGCTAGCCACCCTCCCTCACAGGGCAACATGAGTAGTGGGCCTACAGTCACTGAGACAACATATGTTGATATCAGGCTGAAGCAGGACATCTGGAACAAGAGGAGAGAAAAAGAAAACGTAGCTTCTCAACTACTTTCTTTCCTCATTTAGATATGACAATAACATGACATGTGACAGTGGAAGTGAGTAGAGACGTTCACTGAGATAACGTTCAAATACAAAAGCATTCTGGGATATT
Source organism: Coregonus clupeaformis (assembly GCF_020615455.1). Classification (NCBI taxonomy): domain Eukaryota; kingdom Metazoa; phylum Chordata; class Actinopteri; order Salmoniformes; family Salmonidae; genus Coregonus; species Coregonus clupeaformis. The sequence continues at coordinate 172,755 of NW_025534085.1, read as the reverse complement.
TAAGTTGTATTTTATTCCTACTTGACTGAGTGATCTGTTTTGCAAAGCAGACTTACAAGCTAAACAGTCATTGTGAGAGGTGCAGAGGAAGTTGTATGAATGAAGGAAATCAGTTGAATATAATTATAATATCTTGATATTACCTGAGCAGATCACTGTGACTACAGGAAAGAGATCATGTGTTCTCCAACACTCCCTCAGTGAAGGCTCAGACCCAGAACATTCAACTCCAAACCCTCTAGTGGTGTTTCCAGGTAGAACTGAAACAGTGGAGCCACAACCCAGCTGTCTACACACTACTGCAGCTACAGCCTCCTTGTTCCCGTCTTCAGCTCCCACAGTCCTCCACTCTCCCTGGTCGTACCACTCCACTCCACCAGCACAGCGACTGCCTCCTCCCACCAGCCTCACATCATCAGGCTCTGAGAAAAGAAGAGAGAGAGACAGTAATCTCACTATTTTCTCACTAAAACACACCTATATTGCCTCTCATATTCTTCACTCCAGGTGAGAATCAATGTTGATTGAGTGACAAACTGTTTCTTACCTGAGCAGGTGAGTCCAACAGCATTACCAGGTAGGCAGGTGTTGTTTTTTCTGTCTGAGGTGTCACAGTCCAGGAGAAGGGACTCATTGCCTTTACACTGGAACTCTTTATCCCAGGTCTGACCCTCACCTTCTCCATAGAGCCCCCCCTGTAGAGCTGCAGGAGCCCCACAGCCAAGCTCCCCACAGACTACCTCTGCATCCTGCTGGTCAAAGTCAGCTTCACACACTGAGGCCCAGGACTGATTGGACTTCACCTCCAGTCTCCCAGAGCAGAGACCATCTCCATCCACAAGCTGCACAGACTCTGGAGAAAAACAGTTGGTTGAACATTCAATCCGTTTTGTTGATGACACTGTCAAGGACTAAACACAAATATGTTGGATAAAAGATTGTAGTTTGCTATGTTTGATACTGTAAGAGGTAGAAATGGGTTCTTAGTCACTCAGGACAGGGTTAGGAATAATGCAGGCAGGAGACAGGAATAAGTTCACTTCACTTTATAGAAAATAAACAGCTGGTCTTGCAAAAAAAACATGATACATGCAAATATTGTAGAATTTACAAATAACTCTCAATATTACCAGTGTCTTACCTGAACAGATCAGGTAATAATAATGATGATATAATCCACGATCATCTCCACGGCAACTACTCCATAGTGTTTCTCTTCCATCTTCAACCAGAGGTCCTCTAGATTCAGCTACAACATTCCCACAGCCCAGCTCTCTACACACAACCTTAGTCTCTCTCATGCTCCACAACCTATAACATGGACCTGACCACTCTCCTCTGTAGAAGACTTCCACTGTCCCAGAACAGGAAGTGGTCCCATTCACCAGTCTGACTGATCGTTCAGCTGTAAACAGCAGAGAGGAAAACACAGTGGTGAGGACAGATTATGACAGGGCTTCTGTTATTCTAACAGCAGTAATGCTTTGTGGTTGACAAGTATTAGTAGTTCCATAAAACAGTACTTGTTATTGGGTTTTAGAATGGTGTTTATGGACACATGAATTTCTCCATGTGGGATAATAAAGTTGACTAATATTGAACTGCTATAATCATTGTAGATTTATACTCTACCTACCTGGTGGACTGATGCTTTGAGCCTGGATATCTGAGGAGAGAGAGAGAGAGAGAGAGAGAGAGAGAGAGAGAGAGAGAGAGAGAGAGAGAGAGAGAGAGAGAGAGAGAGAGAGAGAGAGAGAGAGAGGAGTCAGAGGATGAGAGAGAGAGAGAAAGAGGCAGAGGTTAAATGAACATCAACATGACCTTTCATGATGTGATGGGGAAGATAGGCTAATTGTTGGTATGATGCAACAACACCCATGTGTACATACACTATAGATGGAAATGTGTAACACTCTTTCCAGATGAGTTTATATCTAATTTATTACATTTTTTTGTCTGTTGTTTCAGAGGTCAGGGTCAAGCTGAGTGGAAGAGTAGAAAAGGTTACTGGTTATGATGACATCACTGGTGAGAATTCAGTGATGAAAAGATATTCAGCTGACTGCATGTTAATCTGTCAGCCCTATCTCTTTTGAAATCTCCCTCTCTCTCCTCTCCCTTCTCTCTCCCTCTCTATCTCCCTCCCCTCCTCTGCCCCCTCCATCCTCTCTCCACCACTCTCTCCTCTGCCCTCCCCACCCCCTCCTTTCTGTCCTCTCTCTCTCTTCCTGACATATAGCATCAGGCCTGTTGAGCTTGACTCAGGTCTCAATTGTTTACTCCTCACGTTCTCTCTCTTCACCTCCTCTAAACCCATTGGAGGAGAAGGTCAGAGGGGCGGGACCTCTGGCTTTCTCATCCAATGGGTTTTGAGAATGAGGCGAGGAGTGTGCAATTGAGATTCTCCCCATGAGTTTGAAAGGGTGCCATAAAGTAGTGTGCACTGTATAGAGCTCGCCAGCTTGTAGCCTAAATGAATGGGGAAAGACTAGGGTTTTGGGATAAACTCTGAAAATAAGGTCTGAGGTGAACACAGGCTTAGTAGATCTTATACGTTTTGTTCTATGAGATAATATCAGTCAGGTAACATTACCTTTATGAATTATGAAGCCTTTATGTTTTGTTCTATGAGATAATATCAGTCAGGTAACATGACCTTTATGAATTATGAAGTCTTTATGGGCTTTTTCGTTTTCAGTTACCCAGAGGACCCTCTCATGTACATTATACCAGTAACCCTCTGGTCTCATGAGTCTTCTCAAGTACCCCCTGTGGATAGTCCAAGTAACCGCAGGGGTCCTAGTACCCCTGGTTGGGAAACACTGCTAGTGAATAGGGTAACTTTGTCTTCCTGTCATACTGTTAAATGTCCACTAGATGGCGGAGTTCATCCAGTCTGGGCCAGGGTTGCACTACAGAACTAACACTGCTGAACCAGGCCTACGGTGGAAAACAATCCTTTATCAAGGTAATGATTCCATTCATATCTATCCAGGCCTGTATTCATTTTTATATAGTATTTTAGATCATAATGAATAACATTACATGGACAATGGGAAACTGATCCTAGATTTGCAGTACTCCTATTTCTTTCCTGATTGATATGGCAAAAACTCACCACACGCACATTACCTTAATTCTCCTAATTGGCTACGTTAATTATCCTAACCCGCTACGTTAGTTCTCTTATCCTGCCACGTTAATGATCCTATCCTGCCACGTTAATTCTCCTAACCTGCTAAGTTAATTATCCTAACCTGCCACGTTAATTATCCTAACCTGCTACACTAATTATCCTAACCTGCTAGGTTAGTTATCCTAACCTCCCACATTAATTATCCTAACCTGCTACATTAGTTATCCTAACCTCCCACATTAATTATCCTAACCTGCTACATTAGTTATCCTAACCTCCCACGTTAATTATCCTAACCTGCTACATTATATATCCTAACCTCCGCAGTGGCGTGTATTCATGGTTGCCAAAGGAAGCCAGGCTTCCCCCAAAAATGACCAAGAAAAAAACATATAAAATAATGTATCTTTCATCTCTCTGTGTTTTATCATTTTCCTTCGATTAGCAAGAGGCTGAATGTACCTCACCGGAGAAAGCATCTGAGCGAGTGAAACGGTGCCCCTCTGTCTCTGTATGTGGAGGCCATTCTATCTGATGCTATCTGGTTAAAAAGAGTATGACACTGCTGCCGCCCTGTAGCATTGAATGCAAGGGAAGCCAGCGAACATTTAGCCTCCCTTGATAATAAAAAATAATAATAAAAGCCAATCAGCGTTGAGCTAAACTGTGAATGGTCCTGGCACTTACCCAGAAATAAATAAAATAAAAATATGTAGCCTGATTAGCCTACTCCTGTCTATACAGAAATAAATAAAAGCATTCAAAATAGGGTACTAAAGCATGATTTGGCCACAGAGGATCATTCATTAGCTTCTTTAAAATATATATATGTTGTGGATTGTTTTAAATCTCATTGCCTACTGTCAGAAGGAAAGGCAGCGTGCGTAATATCGACAGATAATTGTTGAGTTGAGACTGTCAGTGAAAAGCAGAGGCCCAGCCAGGCATATCGCAATATTTCCAAATACAATCGCGGGAAAACATAATTTGGAAAGCAAATGTCTATTGCTGTAAAGAGAAGGCAATGAAAATACTTTAATCTTTCTTTTATATAGTTATCAAAATTCTCAACTTAATTGAGCGAACAACAGTAAGGCCTATCTTATTGGCACCAGCAGAGAGTATCATTGTTGGGACAGTGCCACTTAAAAGTTATTTTTCTGAAAATAATGTACGTTTTAAAGTTAATTTCCTGCAATTCTGAACGTTTTGCCATGGGGCATAGAGAAATGTTGCCGTTCTGAAGCAAGTTTGCTGCACATTTTGCCAAAAGTGTGGAGGTAAATGTTTGCCTTTTGTAATATGCTAACTGATAATCAATGGGCCCCAACCCGGTCGGTAATCCGACCATTCTTACTACAAGACTAATTTACCAATCTAATAAAATGTTGCTGACATGGGCTAATTGAGTGACTGCTGAAGCACAAATGTCTAAATGGCACCTTGTGTAATCTATTATTCTAACTCAACAGTAAGCTGATACCCCGACTAACGGTTTATAGACCAGACAATGAAATGATCACAACTGATCTGGTTGAATTATGGCTTTCCCCCCCAGTAAATTTACCCACACACCGCTACTGAAGTTAACGAATTGCATCTAGATCCATATTTTGTATAAATCATAGCCCAAAGTTGGTTTATTAAATTCTTCAAATTTTTCATTTATTAGTCAGTCAACTGATATCATCATAATTTTTTTTTACAAAATCAAGTCCTTTGGGATCATTCTGACTCCAAAGAAAAGCATCTGATTCCTCCTATAGTAATTTGATAGGACCTTCATTAAAAAGTCTGCCAACAGTATAAATAGTTGATAGAACTGCAATATAGAACTCACATACAGACAGCTGTATTGGTGGGTATTCTCCGAAAGGTAGTTATTCTATGGCAAATCTAAAAAAGTATTTATTTGAATCCAGGGAGACCTGTATCAGTGATTTAGACCAGATAAACAGATCACCTGCAGAAATGAAGAACCTTACGTACTCGCCTGGTTATAACTAGGTATGACCGTGTACACAATCAAAATGACCTTGCATATATGCTTAGTTGCAGTCACAACAGCTCATAAGTCTGTCAGTGGGATGAATACTTGTTGAAACTGTAATGCAGAAACCAGCTAACCTCTAAGCGTACACATAGCGCTGTATTGGTGGGTATTCTTTGAAGAATAGTTGGTTATTCCACGGGAAATGTTATACAAATACCATCATTCCTATAATATCTTCCAATATAATACAATACATCCCAATCAAAATACGTCTGTTTGTCACGATCGTCCTTACAGGAAGCGGACCAAGGCGCAGCGTGTGATACAAACATGACTTTATTTTAATTAAAGTAACGAACAAACCAAAACACGACTCGTGAAGTCCAACGGTTAAACATACCGAAACGGAACAAAAACCCACAGGAAAACATACAGATTAAATATGGCTCCCAATCAGAGATAACGAGCCGACAGCTGACACTCGTTACCTCCGATTGGGAGTCATTGACCAAACATAGAAATGAACCCAACAGAAATACAAACATAGAAATACACCCAAATAATGAACACACCCTGGCTCAATATACAGAGTCCCGGAGCCAGAGCGTGACAGTACCCCCCCTAAAGGCGCGGACTGCGACCGCGCCTCAATATGGGCTAAACAAGGGAGGGCTGGGTGGGCATACCTCCTCGGCGGTGGCTCTGGCTCCGTCCTTGATCCCCACCTCCTCTCCAACCCCCCAAAGTACCCCTGGTCCTGTCTAGCCCCGTTGGCCGGAGCCGGACTGACGACACGCGCCCCTGGCCTGATGTGTGGAGGAGGAACGGGCCGGACCGGGCTGACGACGCGCACCACTGACCTGGTGCGGGGAGCTTGGATGGGCCGAACTGGGCTGGCGACGCGCACCACAGACCTGGTGCGGAGAGCAGGAACGGGCCGGACAGGGCTGACGAAACGCACCACAGACTTGGTGCGGAGAACAGGCACGGGCCGTGCCGGACTGACGCCGCACCCCACTGGCTTGGTGTGGGGAGCAGGAGCGGACCGAGCCGGGCTGTCGAAGCGCACCCCTGACTTGGTGCGGGGAGCAGGAACGGGACGAGCCGGGCTGGCGACGCGCACCACAGACCTGGTGCGGAGAGCAGAAACGGGCAGAGCCGGGCTGACGAGACGCACCACAGACTTGATGCGGGGAGCAGGAATGGGCCGGACTGGGCTGGCGACGCGCACCACAGACCTGGTGCGGAGAGCAGGAACGGGCAGAGCCGGGCTGACGAGACGTACCACAGACTTGATGCGGGGAGCAGGAATGGGCCGGACTGGACTGACGACGCACACCACTGGCTTGGTGCGGGAAGCTTGGATGGGCCGGACTGTACTGGGGACACACACCACTGGCCCTACACCGGGATCTGGAACGGGCCGGACCGGACTGGCAACACACGCCAGTACCTCTCGCCGTGCCTCTACTTCCTCCATCCCCTCTTCGACCAGTGGCCCCCGTAACCCGGCGGCCTTCTCCGGCAACCCACTGGACCGCTCTATCGCGGCCTCCTGCTGGTCCGCCGTCGTGAGCCCCCCTAAAAAATTTTCGGGCGTCTCTCCCCTACCCGTGGCCCAGGTCTCCATGTCCCTCGCCAGCTTCTCGCCCTTCTGCCATAATGTCAAGCCCCTCTCTTCCTCACTCGGCTTGACCCAGTCCAGGAGGCGAAGGAGATCTGTGAGGGATCTCCCCGGCGATGGCTCCTGGACACGCTGCTTGGTCCCATCTTGGTGGGTTTTTCTGTCACGATCGTCGTTACAGGAAGCGGACCAAGGCGCAGCGTGTGATACAAACATGACTTTATTTTAATTAAAGTAACGAACAAACCAAAACACGACTCGTGAAGTCCAACGGTTAAACATACCGAAACGGAACAAAAACCCACAACACCCACAGGAAAACATACAGATTAAATATGGCTCCCAATCAGAGATAACGAGCCGACAGCTGACACTCGTTACCTCCGATTGGGAGTCATTGACCAAACATAGAAATGAACCCAACAGAAATACAAACATAGAAATACACCCAAATAATGAACACACCCTGGCTCAATATACAGAGTCCCGGAGCCAGAGCGTGACACTGTTTAAGATAGAGATTAGTTTTTTTGCATGGGCTGCATCTCAATCTACTTCATCCGCCTGTATGTCTGCCTTCCACATCCCGAAAATCACCATAGGTAGAGAGAAGACAGGCTATGTGCCACACTGCCCACAAAATGAGGTGGAATCTGAGCTGCCCCTCATAACCTCCTGCCAAAAAAACGATGATATGAGAGACACATATTTCCCTCAGATTACAAGGACCCCCAAATAATTTGAAAACAAATATAATATTGATAAGCTCCCGTATCTGTTAGGTGAAATACTGCAGTGTGCAATCATGGCAGCAAAATGTGTGACCTGTTGTGATAAGAATAGGGTAACCAGTGGAGAACAAACACCACAGTAAATAAAACCTAGGCCTAGATTTATCAGTTTATTTCATTTCCCTTGCCATTTGTACTTCTACTTTTTGCACAGACAGCTCACACTCTCCTACAAACACCAGCTGGCTGAGAGGACCCTAGTGGAGCCACCTGGCTGAGAGGGCCCTAGTGGAGCCACCTGGCTGAGAGGACCCTAGTGGAGCCACCTGGCTGAGAGGGCCCTAGTGGAGCCACCTGGCTGAGAAGGTCCTAGTGGAGCAACCTGGCTGAGAGGACCCTAGTGTAGCCACCTGGCTGAGAGCACCCTAGTGGAGCCAGCTAGTTTATATTTCATTTACAGTGTATTGACCGACGGCCTATACAGGTCAGGTCAGGTCAATTTTTTTTTTAATTTTTTTTATATAGTTAAGTTATTAACATTTCAAATGACTTTCTCTTTTGAAACTTTTGTGTGTTTAAAGTTTACTGTTTGTGATTGTTTATTTCATTTGCTTTGTCAATGTTAACATATGTTTCCCATGTCAATGAAACCCCTTTGAATTGAACTGAGAGAGAGAGTGAGAGAGAGAGAGAGAGGGGGAGGGGCAAAAGAGAGGAGAAATGAACATCAACATGACCTTTCATGATGTGATAGAGAAGATAGGCTTAAAGTTGGTGTGGTGCAACAACACACGTGATGTGATGGGGACGATAGGCTTATAGTTGGTATGATGCAATAACACCCATGTGTACACACATTCCCCTTCCGTGGAAAGGTGAACCTCTCTTTGCAGATGAGTTTATATATAATTTAATACCTTTGCTTTTGTCTGTTTTTGAAATCATTCATTTCATAGGTCAGAGGTCAAGCTGAGCCGTACCAGAGTGGAAGAGTGGAAAAGGTTACTGGTTGTGATGACATCACTGGTGAGAAGTCAGTTATGAAAAGATATTCAGTTGACTGCGTGTTAGTCTGTCAGCCCTATCTCTTTTGACATCTCCCTCTCTCTCCTCCTCTTCTCTCTCACTCTCCATCTCCCCTCCCCTCCTCCTCTGTCCCATAGCCACAGGAAGTAGTTTGGGGGTGTAGAAATACAGCTAAACTTAGGGTATGGCTAAATGGGGTTTGTAGAAATACAGCTAAACCTAGGGTATGGCTAAATGGGGTGTGCAGAAATACAACTAAACCTAGGGTATGGCTAAATGGGGTGTGAAGAAATACAACTAAACCTAGGGTATGGCTAAATGGGGTGTGTTGAAATACAGCTAAACCTAGTGTATGGCTAAATGGGGTGTGTAGAAATACAGCTAAACCTAGGGTATTGCTAAATGGGGTGTGTAGAAATACAACTAAACCTAGTGTATGGCAAAAGGGGGTCTCTATCTCCCCTCCCCCTCCCCTCCCTCCCCCTCCCTCCTCTCTCCTCCCGCCCCATCTCTCTCTGCTCATCTCTCGCAGCCCTTTGACATCTCCCTCTCTATCTCCCCTCCCGTCCTCTGTCCCCTCTTCTCTCTCTCCACTACCCTCCCCTCCTCTCACTCTCCCCCTCTCTCTCTCTCTCTCTCTCTTCCTGACATATAGCATCAGGCTTGTTGAGCGTGACTCAGTTGACTTGGGTAACAGACCTCTAGCTACCCCCTTCCCCTTGCTCGATTGAACCTTTAATAAACCTTTATTTAACTAGGCAAGTCAGTTAAGAACAAATTCACATTTACAATAATGGCCTACCCAGGCCAAACCCTCCCCTAACCCGGACGATGCTGGGCCAATTGTGCGCCGCTCTATGGGACTCCCAATCCCGGCCGGTTGTGATATAGCCTGGGATCGAACCCGGGTCTGCACTGACGCCTCTACCACTACGATGCAGTGCCTATGATCACTGCGCCTCTCGGGAGGCCATAGAAACATAAGACGAATATTAAATAGATACATAATATATACTCTCATTCATTTCCATAGGGACAGATACAATCAATCATTGACATACTGAATATACAACATCACATACACCATCACACCTTAAATGACATTAGTGCCTGTCCCCAGATGGACAGTTATTGTCACGCCCTGGCTCTGGGGACTCTTTTAATGTTGAGCCAGGGTGTGTAGGTTTCATATTATTGTTTAGTTTTCTATGTTTGTGTTCTAGATCGTTTAGATCTATGTTGGCCAGGGTGGTTCCCAATCAGAGGCAGCTGTAGCTCGTTGTCTCTGATTGGGGACCATACTTAGGCAGCCTGTTTGGCACTGTTATTTTGTGGGATCTTGTTCCGTTTGGTTTGTGTTATGACCTAGGACTTCACGTATCGTTTGGTTTATTGTTTTGGTTCGTGTGTGTACTAAATAAAGTATGTACGCCTATCAAGCTGCGCCTTGGTCCGCTTCCGTCAACGATCGTGACAGAAGATCCCACCACCAGAGGACCAAGCAGCGTGCCAAACAGGAGAAGTTGGCGATGTCCCAGGTGGGCGAATGATGGTCTTGGGAGGACATATTCGCGGGCAGAGGGCCATGGGCAAAAGTAAATGCACAGGCAGGAGAGGAGAAACGGCGCCAACCGTGCCGACGTCGGACACGCGATAGGCAACCACAAAAAAATGTGGTCGTGCTAAGGTGGGCATGTGGTGCGCGTCGCCTGCCCGGTCCGGCCTGTTCCTGCTCCCCGCACCAAGCCAGTGGTGTGCGTCGTCAGCCCGGTCCGGCCTGTTCCTGCTCCCCGCACCAAGCCAGTGGTGTGCGTCGCCAGCCCGGTCCGGCCTGTTCCTGCTCCCGCACCAAGCCAGTGGTGCGCGTCGCCAGCCCGGTCCGGCCTGTTCCTGTCCCTCGCACCAAGTTTGTGGTGCGCGTCGCCAGCCCGGTCCGGCCTGTTCCTGCTTCACGCACCAAGCCTGTGGTTCGCGTCGCCAGCCCGGTCTGTTCCTGTGCCTCGCACCAAGCCTGTGGTGCGCGTCGCCAGCCCGGTCCGGCCTGTTCCTGTCCCTCGCACCAAGCCTGTGGTGCGCGTCGCCAGCCCGGTCCGGCCTGTTCCTGCTCCCGCACCAAGCCAGTGGTGCGCGTCGCCAGCCGGTCCGGCCTGTTCCTGTCCCTCGCACCAAGCCTGTGGTGCGCGTCGCCAGCCCGGTCCGGCCTGTTCCTGCTTCCCGCACCAAGCCTGTGGTGCGCGTCGCCAGCCCGGTCTGTTCCTGTCCCTCACACCAAGCCTGTGGTGCGCGTCGCCAGCCCGGTCCGGCCTGTTCCTGTCCCTTGCACCAAGCCTGTGGTGCGCGTCGCCAGCCCGGTCCGGCCTGTTCCTGCTCCCCGCACCAAGCCAGTGGTGCGCGTCGCCAGCCCGGTCCGGCCTGTTCCTGCTCCCCGCACCAAGCCAGTGGTGCGCGTCGCCAGCCCGGTCCGGCCCGTTCCTGCTCCCCGCACCAAGCAAGTGGTGCGCGTCGTCAGTCCGGCACGGCCCGTGCCTGTTCCACCGGTGCCTGGTCCGCGCCTTTGGGGGGGAGTACTGTCACGCCCTGGCTCTGGGGACTCTTTAATGTTGAGCCAGGGTGTGTAGGTTTCATTGTTTAGTTTTCTATGTTTGTGTTCTAGATCGTTTAGATCTATGTTGGCCAGGGTGGTTCCCAATCAGAGGCAGCTGTAGCTTGTTGTCTCTGATTGGGGACCATACTTAGGCAGCCTGTTTGGCACTGTTATTTTGTGGGATCTTGTTCCGTTTGGTTTGTGTTATGACCTAGGACTTCACGTATCGTTTGGTTTATTGTTTTGGTTCGTGTGTGTACTAAATAAAGTATGTACGCCTATCACGCTGCGCCTTGGTGCGCTTCCGTCAACGATCGTGACAGTTATGCTACAGTAAATTACATTTACTGGTGATTACATCATTGTCCTGCTTTAAGACAGATTTTTACTGTCTGCATCCAGTTGCATGTTATTTACTAACCCTGCAAATGATCATATATCTTACAATATCAAAACATATGCTCCAGAACAGGATCATCAATATCACTGCCGGTATCATATCTGTCTCTAACTGGGGCTCCACTGAGCTATACAAGTCTACTGTCATGAAGAGTGGACTGAAGAGTGGAAAATACTGCTAGGCTATATGATTTCTATCTCATTAGTTCCTTACTTCAATGATAAAATAATAATAATATGCCATTTAGCAGACGCTTTTATCCAAAGCGACTTACAGTCATGCGTGCATACATTTTTGTGTATGGGTGGTCCCGGGGATCGAACCCACTGGCTCCACTAGGCCCTCTCATGATGTGAGATAAACTTCTGAGCAACTTATCTTGGATCAGTGGTTGAGCCCAGCTAAACACAGCAAACTGATCTGTCTTGCAGCAATGTTTCACATAGTGTGTTATATAATATCACCTCTAACTTTCTACTGCTTGAGTTCACCTCTTATAGAATATTGGCTTAATGTTCCTTAATGTTCCAGGCAGTGAAAATACTTTAATCTTTCTTTTATATAGTTATCAAAATTCTCAGCCATTTGTACTTCTACTTTTTGCACAGACAGCTCACACTCTCCTACAAACACCAGCTGGCTGAGAGGGCCCTAGTGGAGCAACCTGGCTGAGAGGGCCTAGTGGAGCCAGCTGGCTGAGAGGGCCTAGTGGAGCCAGCTGGCTGAGAGGGCCTAGTGGAGCCACCTGGCTGAGAGGGCCCTATTGAGCCACCTGGCTGAGAGGACCCTAGTGGAGCCACCTGGCTGAGAGCATCCTAGTGGAGCCAGCTGGCTGAGAGGGCCTAGTGGAGCCAGCTGGCTGAGAGGGCCCTAGTGGAGCCAGCTAGTTTATATTTCATTTACAGTGTATTGACCGACGGCCTATACAGGTCAGGACTGATACACTCATTTTTATTTTTTGTTTTTTTTATATAGTTAAATTATTAACATTTCAAATTACTTTCTCTTTTGAAACTTTTGTGTGTTCAAAGTTTACTGTTTGTGATTGTTTATTTCACTTGCTTTGTCAATGTTAGCATATGCTTCCCATGTCAATGAAACCCCTTTGAATTGAACTGAGAGAGAGAGTGAGAGAGAGAGAGATGGGGAGGGGCAAAAGAGAGGAGAAATGAACATCAACATGACCTTTCATGATGTGATGGAGAAGATAGGCTTATAGTTGGTATGGTGCAACAACACACGTGATGTGATGGAGAAGATAGGCTTATAGTTGGTATGGTGCAACAACACACGTGATGTGATGGGGAAGATAGGCTTATAGTTGGTATGATGCAACAACACCCATGTGTACACACATTCCCCTTCCGTGGAAAGGTGAACCTCTCTTTGCAGATGAGTTTTTTATATAATTTAATACCTTTGCTTTTTTCTGTTTTTGAAATCATTCATTTCATAGGTCAGAGGTCAAGCTGAGCCGTACCAGGAGTGGAAGAGTGGAAAAGGTTACTGGTTGTGATGACATAACTGGTGAGAAGTCAGTTATGAAAAGATATTCAGTTGACTGCGTGTTAGTCTGTCAGCCCTATCTCTTTTGACATCTCCCTCTCTCTACTCCTTTTCTCTCTCACTCTCCATCTCCCCTCCCCTCCTCCTCTGTCCCATAGCCGCAGGAAGTAGTTTGGGGGTGTAGAAATACAGCTAAACCTAGGGTATGGCTAAATGGGGTGTGTAGAAATACAGCTAAACCTAGGGTATGGCTAAATGGGGTGTGTAGAAATACAACTAAACCTAGTGTATGGCTAAATGGGGTGTGTAGAAATACAAATAAACCTAGGGTATGGCTAAATGGGGTGTGTAGAAATATAGCTAAACCTAGTGTGTGGCTAAATGGGGTGTGTAGAAATACAACTAAACCTAGGGTATGGCTAAATGGGGTGTGTAGAAATATAGCTAAACCTAGTGTGTGGCTAAATGGGGTGTGTAGAAATACAACTAAACCTAGGGTATGGCTAAATGGGGTGTGTAGAAATACAAATAAACATATGGTATGGCTAAATGGGGTGTGTAGAAATACAGCTAAACCTAGTGTGTGGCTAAATGGGGTGTGTAGAAATACAGCTAAACCTAGGGTATGGCAAAATGGGGTCTCTATCTCCCTCCCTCCCTCCCCCTCCTCCCCTCCCCTCCCCTCCCCTCCCTCCCCTCTCTCTCCACTACGCTCTCCTCCGCCCCCCCCACCCATCCTCTCTCCTCCGCCCCATCTCTCTCTGCTCATCTCTCGCAGCCCTTTGACATCTCCCTCTCTATCTCCCCTCCCGTCCCGAGAAGGGGAGAAGAGGAGAGGGGGAGAAGAGGAGAGGGGAGAAGAGGATAGGAGGAGAAGAGGAGAGGGGGGAGAAGAGGAGAGGGGGAGAAGAGGAGAGGGTGGAGAAGAGGAGAGGGTGGAGAAGAGGAGAGGGTGGAGAAGAGGAGAGGGGAGAAGAGGAGAGAGGGAGAAGAGGAGAGGGGGAGAAGAGGAGAGGGTGGAGAAGAGGAGAGGGTGGAGAAGAGGAGAGGGGGAAGAAGAGGAGAGAGGGAGAAGAGGAGAGGGGGAGAAGAGGAGAGGGGGAGAAGAGGAGAGGGTGGAGAAGAGGAGAGGGTGGAGAAGAGGAGAGGGTGGAGAAGAGGAGAGGGGGAGAAGAGGAGAGAGGGAGAAGAGGAGAGGGGGGAGAAGAGGAGAGGGGGAGAAGGGTAGACGTTTTTCTGTCATAGTTCCACCCATGGGACTATACCTTCTGTTATCAACAACAAGTGTAAAACTGGACCATGTGACAGTTTGGACCAAGGTAGCCTTGTGGTGGACCAATGTGGTTGATTAACAGAGCATCTGGGTGTGTACCAATAATATATCCTTTCTCCTGAAGTGTGCACTTGCTCCCTACTTCCCATAATTTAAATGCATTGGATTGGTGGAGGCAGGTACACAACTTTCACTGGGACCTCCCCACATTCTGAAATTGCATTACGTAAGGTGTGAATCTTGACATCTCTGATCTGCATAATAAAAAAATCCCCATCAAAAGCTGTCAATTTAAGCTAGAGATATCAGGTGTTTTGCATGGGCTGTGTCTCAATCCACCACATTCGCCTATGGCGGCCTTCCGCATCTGCAGTGGAAGGTCGCCAAGCTACAGCGGTGTTTGTCAGACCATGAGACATCCCGAAAATATGTATTCTCACAAAAACTTCTGTAGCGAACACAATGGTGTTCTCTGTTTCGCTCTATGACCCCCACTAGTGTCACGGGACTCGATTGAAGGTGTCCAATACAAACGAATGTAAATATGGAGGTAGATTTGTGCCCCCCAAAATAAAGGGTTAAATGTGTACAAATAATACAGTACCAAAATAAATCACAAGGAATAAGGTTTTAAAGCTCAAGAAATACAGTATATACAGTATATACACTACCGTTCAAAAGTTTGGGGTCGCTTAGAAATGTCCTTGTTTTCGAAAAGAAAAGCACTTTTGTTGTTCATCAAATTGATTGGAAATACAGTGTAGACATTGTTAATGTTGTAAATGGCTATTGTAGCTGGAAACGGCTGATTTTTAATGGAATATCTACGTAGGCGTACAGAGGCGCATTATCAGCAACCATCAGTGCTGTGTTCCAATGGCAAGTTGTGTTTGCTAATCCAAGTTCATCATTTCAAAAGGCTAATTGATTATTAGAAAACCCTTTTGCAATTATGTTAGAACAGCTGGAAACTGTTGTGCTGATGAAAGAAGCAATAAAACGGGGCTTCTGGAGACTAGTTGAGTATCTGGAGCATCAGCAATTATGGGTTCTATTACAGGCTCAAAATGGCCAGAAACAAAGAACTTTCTTCTGAAACTCGTCAGTCTATTCTTGTTCTGAGAAATGAAGGCTATTCCATGCGAGAAATTGCCAAGAAACTGAAGATCTCGTACAACGCTGTGTACTACTCCCTTCACAGAACATCGCAAACTGGCTCTAACCAGAATAGAAAGAGGAGTGGGAGGCCCCGGTCCACAACTGAGCAAGAGGACAAATACATTAGAGTGTCTAGTTTGAGAAACAGACGCCTCACAGGTCTTCAACTGGCAGCTTCATTAAATAATACCCGAAAACACTGGTCTCAATGTCAAAAGTGAAGAGGTGTCTCCGGGATGCTGACCTAGGCAGAGTTGCAAAGAAAAAGTCCAGTGTCTGTGTTCTTTTGCCCATCTTAATCTTTTATTTTTATTGGCCAGTCTGAGATGTGGCTTTTTCTTTGCAACTCTGCCTAGAATTTTTGTAAGTCGCTCTGGATAAGAGCGTCTGCTAAATGACGTAAATGTAAATGTAAGGTCAGCAATGGTACATAGTTCCTCTGTGGAGATCGGAGAACCTTCCAGAAGGACAACCATCACTGCAGCACTCCACCAAGCAGGCCTTTATGGTAGAGTGGCCAGACGGAAGCCACTCCTCAGTAAAAGGCACATGACAAATGGCACCTAAAGGACTCTCAGACCATGAGAAACAAGATTCTCTGGTCTGGTGAAGCCAAGATTGAACTCTTTGGCCTGAATGCCAAGTGTCAAGTCTTGAGGAAACCTGGCACCATCCCTACGGTGAAGTATGGTGGTGGCAGCATCATGCTGTGGGGATATTGTTCAGCGGCAAGGACTGGGAGACTAGTCAGGATCGAGGGAAAGATGAACATAGCAAAGTGCAGATAGATCCTAGTGGAGCCGGCTGGCTGAGAGGGCCCTAGTGGAGCCAGCTGGCTGAGGTCACCCTGCTCAAGAAAGCACATATAAAGGGCCATCTGAAGTTTGCCAATGAACATCTGAATGATTCAGAGGAGAACTGGGTGAAAGTGTTGTGGTCAGATGAGACCAAAATGGAGCTCTTTGGCATCAACTCAACTCGCCGTGTTTGGAGGAGGAGGAATGCTGCCTATGACCCCAAGAACACCATCCCCACCGTCAAACATGGAGGTGGAAACATTATGCTTTGGGGGTGTTTTTCTGCTAAGGGGACAGGACAACTTCACAGTATTAAAGGGACGATGGGCGAGGCCATGTACCGTCAAATCTTGGGTGAGAACCTCCTTCCCTCAGCCAGGGCATTGAAAATGGGTCGTGGATGGGTATTCCAGCATGACAATGACCCAAAACACACAGCCAAGGCAACAAAGGAGTGGCTCAAGAAGAAGCACATTAAGGTCCTGGAGTGGCCTAGCCAGTCTCCAGACCTTAATCCCATAGAAAATCTGTGGAGGGAGCTGAAGGTTCGAGTTGCCAAACGTCAGCCTCGAAACCTTAATGACTTGGAGAAGATCTGCAAAGAGGAGTGGAACAAAATCCCTCCTGAGATGTGTGCAAACCTGGTGGCCAACTACAAGAAATGTGTGACCTCTGTGATTGCCAACAAGGGTTTTGCCACCAAGTACTATGTCATGTTTTGCAGAGGGGTCAAATACTTATTTCCCTCATTAAAATGCAAATCAATTTATAACATTTTTGACATGAGTTTTTCTGGATTTTTATGTTGATATTCTGTCTCTCACTGTTCAAATAAACCTACCATTAAAATTATAGACTGATCATGTCTTTGTCAGTGGGCAAACGTACAAAATCAGCAGGGGATCAAATACTTTTTTCCATCACTGTAAATGTAGTTTAATTAGTTTATGAACTATTTTATCTTTATTTATAGACTATTTTATATTTCATTTACCGTGTATTGACCAACGACCTGTACAGGTCCATACTGACACACTTGTGTTGGTGTTTGTTTTGTACATAGTTAATAATTTAACATTTCAAATGTCTTTCTCTTTTGAAACTTTTGTTTGCTTAATGTTAACGGTTTGTGATTGTTTATTTCACTTGCTTTGGCAATGTTAGCATATGTTTCCGATGCCAATTGAGAGAGAGAGTGACCTTTCTGTCACGACCCGGTGCGAGAAACAGTCACTAATAATTGTCAGAACCCAGAAGATGAGGCAGACACAGCAGTACTAGAGATGGTGGTTTAATAAAGAACAAAATCTTCAGGCAAAGAAACTAAATCCACAATGTCCAAAAATAAAGCCAAGAGGCACAAAGAGGAAAACCTCCAAAAAACAAAAGAAACTCCACAAAGTGGAAAAAAACAGCAAGGAAAAACAAACCTCAAAAGACTACTCAAACAAAACACAAGAACTAAACCAGAGAACCTCTGGAAAATCCCACCAGAGAAAAATCTATATAAAACAAGGCTTGGGCTGGGGCTGGGTGCTAACTTACAAACACTGAGCAAGGAACTGAGGAACACACAGGGTTTAAATACTAACAAGGGAATGACCTACAGGTGCAAACAATAATTAGAGCAAGAAAAACAAAAGGTACAAAAAAGTGCAATGGGGACATCTAGTGACCAAAACCCGAACAGTCATGGCCAAAACCTGACACTTTCATGATGTGATGGGGAAGATAGGCTTGTCGTTGGTATTGTGCAACAACACACATGTGTACACACATTCCCCTTCCATGGAAAGGTGAACCTCTCTTTGCAGATTACTTTATATATAATTTAATGCATTTGCTTTCGTCTGTTTTTTAAATCATTAATTTCATATTTCAGGGTCAAGCTGAGCTGGACCAAGAGTTGAAGAGTGGACAAGGTTACTGGTTATGATGATATCACTGGTGAGAAGTCAGTTATGAAAATATATTCAGTTGACTGCGTGTTAGTCTGTCAGTCCTATCTCTTTTGACATCTCCCTCTCTCTACTCCTCTTCTCTCTCACTCTCCATCTCCCCTCCCCTCCTCCTCTGTCCAATAGCAGCAGGAAGTAGTTTGGGGGTGTAGAAATACAGCTAAACCTAGGGTATGGCTAAATGGGGTGTGTAGAAATACAGCTAAACCTAGTGTATGGCTAAATGGGGTGTGTAGAAATACAACTAAACCTAGGGTATGGCTAAATGTCACGCCCTGACTCTGAGGACTTGTATTTGTTGAGTCAGGGTGTGTATTTTCTGGGTTGTGTTTGCTATGTCGATGTTCTGTGTTTAAGATCTAGAATGGGTAGATCTATGTTGGCCAGTGTAGTTCCCAATCAGAGGCAGCTGTTGCTCGTTGTTCTGATTGGGGACCATACTTAGGCAGCCTGTTGGCACCAGTTAGTTGTGGGATCTTTTTCCGTGCTAGGTATGTTATTTGTCTACCTTGTACTTCACGTTTCGTTTGTTGTTTTGTCATGTGTTCAGTACATAAATAAATATGAATGCATATCACGCTGCGCCTTGGTCCTTCTCGTTCATGAACGATCGTGACAGAAGATCCCACCAAAATAGGACCAAGCAGCGTGTTCAGGAGCAAACGCCGGGAATTAAACAGGAGGTTACTTTAGTAGATGTCCTCCTCGGTTGGGGGAGAATCACGGAGGAAGAGGCCGTCCGTTACCGGAGGGCGATGAATGAGGATGCCCAGGTAGGAGATGAGAAACGGCGGCAACAGTGCTGACGACGGAGACCCGAGAGGCAACCCAAATAAAATAATTTGGGGGGGCACACGGTGTGGACGATGAGGCAGCAGGAGGCAGCGACAGGGCGATTCTGCAGGTTAGGAGAAGAGGCCACCAGGTTACGGGGGCTATTGGTTCAGAGGGAGCAGGAGTTATTTGGTCAGAGGGAGGAGCTACAGGAGGCTATAAGGGAGAAGGAGAGTGTAGAGGCACGGCGAGAGGAGCTGGTTAGGCAGCAGAAGGAGCGGGGGTTTATAAGGGAAAACAGTCCCGCTCCTCGCACCAAGCAAGTGGTGCGTGTCGCCAGTCCGGTCCGGCCCGTTCCTGATCCCCGCACTAAGCCAGTGGTTCGTGTTCCCAGTACGGCCCGACCCATTCCTGCTTCCCGCACGAGGCCAGTGGTGTGTGTTCCCAGTACGGTCCGGCCCGTTCCTGCTCCCTGCACTAAGCAAGTGGTGCGTGTTCCCAGTACGGCCCGACCCGTTCCTGCTCCCCGCACTAAGCCAGTGGTGCGCGTCGCCAGCCCGGTCCGGCCTGTTCCTGTCCCTCGCACCAAACCTGTGGTGCGCGTCGCCAGCCCGGCCCGGCCTGTTCCTGCTCCTCGCACCAAACCTGTGGTGCGCGTCGTCAGCCCGGTCTGGCCCGTTCCTGCTCCCCGAACCAAGCCAGTGGTGCGTGTGTCCAGTCCGGCACGACTCGTTCCTGTTCCACCGGTGCCTGGTCCGGCACCGGTCAGCTGCTTCACTCCGGAGCCAGAGCAATCCGCTCCACCGGGGTCCAGTCCAGCTCCGGTCAGCGGCTCCACTCCGGAGCCAGAGCAATCCGCTCCACCGGGGTCCGGTCCAGCTCCGGTCAGGTGCTCCACTCCGGAGCCAGAGCAATCCGCTCCACCGGTGCCTGATCCAGCTCCGGTCAGCTGCTCCACTCCGGAGCCAGAGCAATCCGCTCCACCGGGGTCCAGTCCAGCTCCGGTCAGCGGCTCCACTCCGGAGCCAGAGCAATCCCCTCCACCGGGGTCCGGTCCAGCTCCGGTCAGCTGCTCCACTCCGGAGCCAGAGCAATCCACTCCACCGGTGCCTGATCCAGCTCCGGTCAGCGGCTCCACTCCGGAGCCAGAGCAGTTCGATCCACCGTCGTCGGGTCCAGCTCCAGTCAGCGGTTCCAGTCCAGACCCAGACGTCAGCCCCTCTCCCGGTTCGGGGTCTCCCACACCAGGGTCCAGACAGGGCTTGGTACATCGTGGGAGGAAGGAGAGGGGAAGCAGCGTGCCGAGGTCCAGACCAGACCAGGGGCGCAACAGGGAGGTGGAGAGTAAGTGGTGGTCACGCCCGGAGCCGGATCCGCCTCCGAGGCGGAATGCCCACCCGGCCCCTACCCTGTTAGATTTATGTGGCGCGGTCGGAGTCCGCACCTTTGGGGGGGGTACTGTCACGCCCTGACTCTGAGGACTTGTATTTGTTGAGTCAGGGTGTGTATTTTCTGGGTTGTGTATGCTATGTCGATGTTCTGTGTTTAAGATCTAGCAGCTGTTGCTCGTTGTCTCTGATTGGGGACCATACTTAGGCAGCCTGTTGGCACCAGTTAGTTGTGGGATCTTGTTCCGTGCGAGGTATGTTATTTGTCTACCTTGGACTTCACGTTTCGTTTGTTGTTTTGTCGTGTGTTCAGTACGTAAATAAATATGAATGCATATCACGCTGCGCCTTGGTCCTTCTCGTTCATGAACGATCGTGACACTAAATGGGGTGTGTAGACACACAACTAAACCCAGTGTATGGCTAAATGGGGTGTGTAGAAATACAGCTAAACCTAGGGTATGGCTAAATGGGGTGTGTAGAAATACAACTAAACCTAGTGTATGGCTAAATGGGGTGTGTAGAAATACAGCTAAACCTAGGGTATGGCTAAATGGGGTGTGTAGAAATACAAATAAACCTAGGGTATGGCTAAATGGGGTGTGTAGAAATACAAATAAACCTAGGGTATGGCTAAATGGGGTGTGTAGAAATACAAATAAACCTAGGGTATGGCTAAATGGGGTGTGTAGAAATACAGCTAAACCTAGGGTATGGCTAAATGGGGTCTCTATCTCCCCTCCCCTCCCCTCCCCTCCCCTCCCCTCCCCTCCTCTGTCCCCTCCCCTCTCCTCTCTCTCCACTACGCTCTCTCCGCCCCCCACCCATCCTCTCTCCTACGCCTGGGCCAATTGTGTGCCGCACTATGGGACTCCCAATCCTGGCCGGTTGTTATATAGCCTGGGATCGAACCCGGGTCTGTACTGACGCCTCTAGCACTGCGATGCAGTGCCTAAGATCACTGCGCCTCTCGGGAGGCAATAGAAACATAAGACGACTATTAAATAGATACATAATATATACTCTCATTAATTTCCATAGGGACAGATACAATCAATCATTGACACACTGAATATACAACATCACATACACCATCACACCTTAAATGACATTAGTGCCTGTCCCCAGATGGACAGTTATGCTACAATAAATTACATTTACTGGTGATTACATCATTGTCCTGCTTTAAGAGATATTTTTACTGTCTGCATCCAGTTGCATGTTATTTACTAACCCTGCAAATGATCATATATCGTACAATATCAAAACATATCTCAGTAACTGTCACAAGTGTATATCAGTATAAAAGCATCCTACCTGTGCTCCAGAACAAGATCATCAATATCACTGCAGGTATCATATCTGTCTCTAACTGGGGCTCCACTGAGCTATACAAGTCTACTGTCATGAAGAGTGGACTGAAGAGTGGACAATACTGCTAGGCTATATGATTTCTATCTCATTAGTTCCTTACTTCAATAATGTGAGATAAACTTCTTAGCAACTTATCTTGGATCAGTGGTTGAGCCCAGCTAAACACAGCAAACTGATCTGTCTTGCAGCAATGTTTCACATAGTGTGTCCTATAATATCACCTCTAACTTTCTACTGCTTGAGTTCACCTCTTATAGAATATTGGTTAATGTTCCAGCACCTAAATATAAACAGTACCAGCACCCAAAATGAGTACTGCTGAGGTCTCATGTTAGAGCAGGAGAAGGGGGGGATGTGGTGTAGAAGCTAGAGGTCTGTTACCCAAGTCAACTCAACAGGCCTGATGCTATATGTCAGGGTCAGGCTGGGCTGGGCCAAGAGTGGAAAAGGTTACTGGTTATGATGACATCACTTGTGAGAAGTCAGTGATAATATATTCTCTCTCTCCCATCTCTCCCTCTCCTCCCTCTCTCCTCCCCTTTCCCTCCCCCTCTCAACATCTGCCACATTACTCTCTTCCTCCTCCCTCCCTACCTCCCTCTCTCTCTCTGTCTCTCTCTCTCTCCCTCCCCTCCTCAAATATATATTAAATAATGTAAGGGGAGGGGAGGGAAAAGAAGAGGGGAAGAGGGGGGAGAGGAGGAGAGGAGAGTGGGGAGAGGAGGAGAGAGGGAGAGGAGGTTGAGAGAGGGAGAGGAGAGGAGAGAGGAGGAGAGGAGAGGAGAGGAGAGGAGAGGAGAGGAGAGGAGAGGAGAGAGAGGAGAGGAGAGGAGAGGAGAGGAGAGGAGAGGAGAGGAGAGGAGAGGGAGAGGAGAGGAGAGAGGGAGAAGAGGAGAGGGGGAGAGGGGGAGAGAGGAAAAGGAGAGGGGAGAGAGGAAGAGGAGGAGAGGGGAGAGGAAGAGGGAGGGAGAGGAGGAGAAGAGGAGAGGAGGAGAGAGGTAGAGGAGGAGAGGGGGGAGAGGAGCAGAGAGGGAGAGGAGGAGAGGGGAGGAGAGGGGGAGTGGGGAGAGAGGGAGAAGAGGAGAGGGTGGAGAGGGGGAGAGAGGGAGAAGAGGAGAGGGGAGAGAGGGAGAAGAGGAGAGGGGGGAGAGGGGAGAGGGGGAAAAGAGAAGAGGGAGAGAGGGAGAGGAGGAGAGGGGGGAGAGGAGGAGAGAGGCAGAGAGGAGAGGGTGGAGAGGATGGAGAGGGGGAAAGAGAGGAGAGGGGGGAGGGGAGAGAGGGAGAAGAGGAGAAGGGAGAGGGGGAGAGGGGAGAAGAAAAGAGAGGGGGGGGAGATGGCTAGAGGGAGAGGAGGAGAAGGGAGAGGAGCAGAGAGTGAGAAGAGGAGAGGAGGAGAGGAGAGGAGAGGAGGGTGGAGAGGGGGAGAGAGGGAGAAGAGGAGAGGGTGGAGAGGGGGAGTGAGGGAGAAGTGGAGATGGGGAGAGAGTGAGACGAGGAGAGGGGGGAGATGGAGAGAGGGGGGAGAGGGGGAGAACAGGAGAGGTGGAGAAGAGGAGATGGGGAGAGGATGAGAGAGGGAGAGGAGAGGGGGAGAGAGGGAGAGGAGGAGAGGGGGGAGGGGAGGAGATAGGGAGAGGAGAGAGAGGGGAGAGGGGGAGAGAGGGAGAAGAGGAGAGGGTGGAGAGAGGTAGAGGGAGAAGAGGATAGGGGAGAGGGGAGAAGGGGAAAGAGGAGAGGAAACGAGGGGAAGAGAGAGGGAAAAGAGTAGAGGGGGAAAGAAGGAGAGAGGGAGAGGAGAGGGGGGAAAGGGGGAGAGAGGGAGAGGAGGAGAGGGGGAGAGGGGTAGAGGGGAGAGGAGAGGAGAGGTGGGAGAAGTTGAGAGAGGGAGAAGAGGAGAGGGAGAGAGGGGAGAGGTGGAGAGAGGGAGAAGAGGAGAGGGGGAGAGGGGGAGAGGGGGAAAAGAAAAGAGAGGGGGAAAGAGGGAGAAGAGGAGAGAGGGAGAGGGGGAGAAGAAAAGACAGGTGGATAAGGGGAGAGAGGGAGAAGAGGAGAGGGGGAGAGGGGGGAAAGAGAAGAGGGAGAGAGGGGGAGAGTAGGAGAGTGGAGAGAGGGGGAGAGATGGAGAAGAGGAGAGGGGGAGAGGGGGAGAAGGGGAGAGGGGGAGAGGGGGAAAGATGGAGAGGAGGAGATGGGGAGAGGGGGGAAAGAGGGAGAAGAGGAGAGGGGAGAGAGGGAGAAGAGGAGAGGGGTGAGAGGAGGTGAGGGGGAGAGGAGAGGGGGGAGAGGGGGAGAATGGTAGAGGAGGAGAGGGTGGGAGAGGGGGAGAGAGGGAGAGGAGTAGAGGGAGGAGAGGAGAGGAGAGGAGAGGGAGAGGGGGAGAGGAGGAGAATAGGTGAGAGGGGGAGAGGGGGAGAAGAAAAGAGAGGGGAGAGGGGGAAAGAGGGAGAAAAGAGAGGGGGAGAGGGGGAGAGGGGGAGAATATATTAGAGGGGGAAAGTGGGAGAGTGGGAGAGGAGGAGAGGGGGAAGAGGGGGGAGAGAGGGAGAGGAGGAGAGGGGGAGAGGGGGAGAAAGGGAGAGGAGGATTGGGGAACCAGCTGACTGAGAGGGACCTAGTGGAGCCACTTGGCTGAGAGGACCCTAGTGGAGCCACCTAGGCAAAAGAGAGGAGAAATGAACATAAACATGACCTTTCATGATGTGATGGGGAAGATAGGCTTATCGTTGGTATGGTGCAACAACACACGTGATGTGATGGGGAAGATAGGCTTATCGTTGGTATGACGCAACAACACCCATGTGTACACACATTCCCCTTCTGTGGAAAGGTGAACCTCTCTTTGCAGATGAGTTTATATATAATTGAATACCTTTCCTTTTGTCTGTTTTTGAAATCATTCATTTCATAGGTCAGGGGTCAAGCTGAGCCGTACCAGGAGTGGAAGAGTGGACAAGGTTACTGGTTGTGATGACATCACTGGTTAGAAGTCAGTGATGAAAATATATTTAGTTGACTGCGTGTTAGTCTGTCAGTCCTATCTCTTTTGACATCTCCCTCTCTCTCCCTCTCTATCTCCCTCTCTCTCCCCTCCCTTCTCTCTCCCTCTCTATCTCCCTCCCCTCCTCTGCCCCCTCCATCCTCTCTCCTACTCTCTCCTCTCCT
The DNA here is from genome assembly GCF_020615455.1 of Coregonus clupeaformis. NCBI lineage: Eukaryota > Metazoa > Chordata > Actinopteri > Salmoniformes > Salmonidae > Coregonus > Coregonus clupeaformis. The sequence goes on along the minus strand of NW_025534085.1, from coordinate 147,871 downwards.
CTGCCCTCCCCACCCCCTCCTCTCTGTCCTCTCTCTCTCTTCCTGACATATAGCATCAGGCCTGTTGAGCTTGACTCAGGTCACAGACCTCTAGCATCTACACCACCCATTCTCCTACACTAACATAAGACCAATATAATATATAATATATACTCTCATTTGTTAACATACAGACATATACAATCAATCATTGACACACTGAATATACAACAGTCAGATGCATGGCACCATCACAACTTAACTGACATTAGTGCCTGTCCCCAGATGGACAATTATGCTATAGTAAAGTACATTTACAGGTGATCACATCATTGTCCTGCTTTGAGACAGATTTTTACTGTCTGCTTCCAGTTGGATGTTCATTTACTAGCTTTGCAAATGATCATATATCTTACAATATCAAATCATATCTCAGTAACTGTCATAAGTGTATATCAGTATAACAGCATCCTACCTGTGCTCCAGAACAGGATCATCAATATCACTGCAGGTATCATATCTTTCTCTAACTGGGGCTCCACTGAGCTATACAAGTCTACTGTCATGAAGAGTGGACTGAAGAGTGGAAAATACTGCTAGGCTATATGACTTCTATGTCATTAGTTCATTAGGTCTTTGATGTGAGATAAACTTCTTAGCAACTTATCTTGGATCAGTGGTTGAGCCCAGCTAAACACAGCAAACTGATCTGTCTTGCAGCAATGTTTCACATAGTGTGTTATATAATATCACCTCTAACTTTCTACTGCTTGAGTTCACCTCTTATAGAATATTGGCTTAATGTTCCTTAATGTTCCAGGCAGTGAAAATACTTTAATCTTTCTTTTATATAGTTATCAAAATTCTCAGCCATTTGTACTTCTACTTTTTGCACAGACAGCTCACACTCTCCTACAAACACCAGCTGGCTGAGAGGGCCCTAGTGGAGCCACCTGGCTGAGAGGGCCCTAGTGGAGCCACCTGGCTGAGAGGGCCTAGTGGAGCCACCTGGCTGAGAGCACCCTAGTGGAGCCACCTGGCTGAGAGGGCCCTATTGAGCCACCTGGCTGAGAGGACCCTAGTGGAGCCACCTGGCTGAGAGCATCCTAGTGGAGCCAGCTGGCTGAGAGCACCCTAGTGGAGCCAGCTAGTTTATATTTCATTTACAGTGTATTGACCGACGGCCTATACAGGTCAGGACTGATACACTCATTTTTATTTTTTGTTTTTTTATATAGTTAAATTATTAACATTTCAAATGACTTTCTCTTTTTGAAACTTTTGTGTGTTTAAAGTTTACTGTTTGTGATTGTTTAGTTCACTTGCTTTGTCAATGTTAACATATGCTTCCCATGTCAATGAAACCCACTTTGAATTGAACTGAGAGAGAGAGTGAGAGAGGGGGAGGGGCAAAAGAGAGGAGAATGAACATCAACATCACCTTTCATGATGTGATGGAGAAGATAGGCTTATAGTTGGTGTGGTGCAACAACACACGTGATGTGATGGGGAAGATAGGCTTATAGTTGGTATGGTGCAACAACACACGTGATGTGATGGGGAAGATAGGCTTATAGTTGGTATGATGCAATAACACCCATGTGTACACACATTCCCCTTCCGTGGAAAGGTGAACCTCTCTTTGCAGATGAGTTTATATATAATTTAATACCTTTGCTTTTGTCTGTTTTTGAAATCATTCATTTCATAGGTCAGAGGTCAAGCTGAGCCGTACCAGGAGTGGAAGAGTGGAAAAGGTTACTGGTTGTCATGACATAACTGGTGAGAAGTCAGTGATGAAAAGATATTCAGTTGACTGCGTGTTAGTCTGTCAGCCCTATCTCTTTTGACATCTCCCTCTCTCTACTCCTCTTCTCTCTCACTCTTCATCTCCCCTCCCCTCCTCCTCTGTCCAATAGCCGCAGGAAGTAGTTTGGGGGTGTAGAAATACAGCTAAACCTAGGGTATGGCTAAATGGGGTGTGTTGAAATACAGCTAAACCTAGGGTATGGCTAAATGGGGTGTGTTGAAATACAGCTAAACCTAGGGTATGGCTAAATGGGGTGTGTTGAAATACAGCTAAACCAAGGGTATGGCTAAATGGGGTGTGTTGAAATACAGCTAAACTTAGGGTATGGCTAAATGGGCTGTGCAGAAATCCCCCCACCAGTTGAAGCTCATTTACTGTACTTAAAAGCTCTAAAATACTATTTGGAGAACAGCAAAAACTAACAAAAACTAACAAAAATGCCCCCAGACATGAATTATCACTTGGAAGAGTCAGTCTAGAGCCCTAATGGAAGAGTCAGTCTAGAGCCCTAATGGAAGAGAGTCTAGAGCCCTAATGGAAGAGAGTCTAGAGCCCTAATGGAAGAGAGAGTCTAGAGCCCTAATGGAAGAGAGTCTAGAGCCCTAATGGAAGAGTCAGTCTAGAGCCCTAATGGAAGAGAGTCTAGAGCCCTAATGGAAGAGAGTCTAGAGCCCTAATGGAAGAGAGTCTAGAGCCCTAATGGAAGAGAGTCTAGAGCCCTAATGGAAGAGAGTCTAGAGCCCTAATGGAAGAGTCAGTCTAGAGCCCTAATGGAAGAGAGTCTAGAGCCCTAATGGAAGAGAGTCTAGAGCCCTAATGGAAGAGAGTCTAGAGCCCTAATGGAAGAGTCAGTCTAGAGCCCTAATGGAAGAGAGTCTAGAGCCCTAATGGAAGAGAGTCTAGAGCCCTAATGGAAGAGAGTCTAGAGCCCTAATGGAAGAGTCAGTCTAGAACTTGTTCTCAACTGGCCTACCTGGTTAAATAATGGTAATATATATATATATATATATAAACAAACTCAACCTCATCACACTACTCAACCTCCCCATTGACTCATTTAGCCTACTTGTGGAACAGTACATACAGTGCAATGAAATAGATGCATAATACACGATTCAAAGACTGACTTCAAATACTGACATCAATGTGAAAGTAACTGGAGCATAAAACAGCTGACTGTGAATGCAAACTATCCCAGATAAATCCTACACATGCATTGAAATAAAAGGCATACATCAAAGGAATTACTTTGGCCTACAATCAACAAGGAAGTATAAAGACAAACAAACTCAACCAAAGAATGAAGAAAATCATGAAATACAAAATGAAAATCTACACATTAAAGGAGAAATCCACACAAAGCCACTCATCACTTTCATTTACAGTGTTAAATTACACTAATATGTGAAAACAATTTTTGTAAACAAATGTTTCATTTTGACGTTATAATAAGGTTGGTAGCAACATGGAAACTCTGTTGCTGCTCAAGTAGACTACAAAATCCACAATGCAATGCTCTCTCTATGCGCTGGCTACACACAATAATACAAAGACAATATCAGCGTGTGAAGTAGCTAGCTAGCTGTAAAATCGCCTAAACAAACTGCACAATCAATTTAGGAGTCTACAATCTCCTGCAGATCGATGTCGCTCACAGAGTGGAGTCTAACATTCACAACAGCAGATAGACTTGGAGGAGATGGGAAACGTTGCCCATACTAGGTCATTGGGCAGCGCGGTGCATTCTGGGTGATTCTGGTACAAGGAGAGCTCTCCTTCAAGAAGTGAATGGGAGTCTATTGGGCGCTAGCTCAAAAACCTAACATTAGCACGAATTTCTTCAACAAGAAGTGCAACATTACACATCTTTTCCCGAGATGTGAGATAATTAACTTGCTATCTGTAGTATCGCATAGCTTTGTAATCGTGTTATTATGTACTTTCGAGGAATAGAGGCACGTTTCTCGACATATAGACTGACTTTGAGAAGGAATTGCCTGACGATTAGCTTAGCAACCGCGTGACGCAGTATGACAACGTCAACGCGATTGGTCGACAGTCTGCTGGGTGGGACATTATACATTCTTCATTGGATTCTATCTCTTTTCTATAATATCTGTGGAACTGCACCATGCAATGCACCCTGGACTAAAGAGGCAGACAAATAGGAAAAATGTGCTAGACCCTCTGTTAAATTACAAATTTCAATCGGTAGGAATATCGCAGAAATATGATCAATGGCTCATTCGAGAGAAGACATCCTCCCGAGTCATGACATCGGCCAGTATTGAAATCTGACATGCATAATAAACGTTTTTGCGATCTAAAAGTCGTATTCCTATTAACTTCCTATTAACTTCCTATTAACTTCCAGATTCACTTCCAGATTAATTTCCAGATCCCCTCCTCTCTCTCCCCACTCCCTCCTCTCTCTCCCCTCCCCTCCTCTCTCCCAATTCCCTCCTCTCTCTCCCCCCTCCCCACTCCCTCCCCTCTCCTCTCTCTCTCCTACTCCTCTCTCTACTTCTCACTCTTCTCTCTCTCTCTCTCTCTCTCTCTCTCTCTCTCTCTCTCTCTCTCTCTCTCTCTCTCTCTCTCTCTCTCTCTCTCTCTCTCTCTCTCTCTCTAGTTCTCTCTCTTCCTGACATACAGCATCAGGCATGTTGATCTTGACTCAGGTCACAGACCTCTATCATTGGACCAGACCTGAGTCTGTGACCTGATCACTCACACAACAGAGGACAGAACAGAAAAAGGTCTGATAAACTACAGTTCCTCACAATAAAATGACAGCTCTTAAGATTGTTTAAAAAGAAAGAGCAGCTCTATACGACATTCAAACTAATTGTTTTGAGCTGATAGTAACTCCAGGTCCAATTCATTAAGACAGGCCTTTGAAGGCGTTACAAAAGTCCCTAGTTGTGGATCTCATCAAGGAGTTAGTCCAAAGTGTCCCCCCTCCTGCTCTAACAGATGACCAATATAAAATATATAATATATACTCTCTTTCATTTACATAGAGACATGTACAATCAATCATTGACACACTGAATATACAACAGTCAGATTGCTGTCACCATCACAACTTAACTGACATTATTGCCTGTCCCCAGATGGACAATTATGCTATAGTAAAGTACATTTACAGGTGATAACATAATTGTTCTGCTTTGAGACAGATTTTTACTGTCTGCTTCCAGTTGGATGTTCATTTACTAGCCCTGCAAATGATCATATATCTTACAATATCAAATCATATCTCAGTAACTGTCAGAAGTGTATATCAGTATAACAGCATCCTACCTGTGCTCCAGAACAAGATCATCAATATCACTGCAGGTATCATATCTGTCTCTAACTAGGGCTCCACTGAGCTATACAAGTCTGCTGTCATGAAGAGTGGACTGAAGAGTGGACAATTCTGCTAGGCTATATGACTTATATCTCATTAGTTCATTACTTCAATGATGTGAGATAAACTTCGTAGCAACTTATCTTAGATCACTTGTTGAACTCAGCTCTGTTTTGAAAAACCCCACAGGAAACTGCTGACAGAGCAGCAAAGTTTCACGTAGTGTGTCCTATAATATCACCTCTAACTTTCTACTGCTTGAGAGGGGGAGGGGGGAGGGAGAGGAGGAGGAGAGGAGAGGATGAGAAGAGGAAAGGGAGGAGAGGAGAGGGAGGAGAAGAGGAGAGGGGGAGAATAGGAGAGGGGGAGAGGGGGAGGGGAGAGGAGGAGAGGAGGAGAGGAGGAGAAGAGGAGAGGGGGAGAAGAGGAGAGGAGAGGGGAGGAGAGGAGAGGGGGAGAAGAGGAGATGGGGAGAAGAGGAGAGGGGGATGAGGGGGTGAGGTTCGTCTTCCACCATTCCACCCATGTCTCATGTTAGAGCAGGAGAAGGGGGGATGTGGTGTAGAATTTAGAGGTCTGTTACCCAAGTCAACTCAACAGGTCTGATGCTATATGTCAGGGTCAGGCTGGGCTGGGCCAAGAGTGGAAAAGGTTACTGGGTATGATGACATCACTGGTGAGATGTCAGTGATAATAATATATTCTCTCTCTCTCCCATCTCTTGCTCTCCTCCCTCTCTCCTCCCCTTTCCCTCTCCCTCTCTATGTCTCCCCCATTACTCTCTTCCTCCTCCCTCCCTCCCTCCCTCTCTCTCTCCCTCCCCTCCTCAGATATATATTATATATTGTAAGGGAGAAGAAGAGGGGAGAGGGGGGTGAGGAGGAGAGGAGAGTGGGGAGAGGAGGAGAGAGGAAGAGGAGGAGAGAGGAAGAGGAGGAGAGAAGGAGAGGAGGTTGAGAGAGGGAGAGGAGGAGAAGGGGAGAGGAGCAGAGAGAAAGAAGAGCAGAGAGGAGAAGGGGAGAGGGGGAGAGGAGGATAGGAGAGAGAGGGGGAGAGAGGGAGAAGATCAGAGTGTGGAGAGGGGGGAGAGGGAGAAGATGAGAGGGTGGAGAGGGGAGAGAGGGAGAAGAGGAGTGGGGGGAGAGGGGAGAGAGGAAGAGGAGGAGAGGGGGGAGAGGAGGAGAGAGGGAGAGGAGGAGAGGGGGAGAGAAGGAGAGGAGGTGATGGGGAGAGGGTGGAGAGGGGGAGAGGGGGAGAAGAGAGGAGAGGGGGGAGGGGAGAGAGGGAGAAGAGGAGAAGGGAGAGGGGGAGAGGGAGAAGAAAAGAGAGGGGGGAGAGATGGCGAGAGGGAGAGGAGGAGAAGAGAGAGGAGCAGAGAGTGAGAAGAGGAGAGGAGGAGAGGAGAGGAGGGTGGAGAGGGGGAGAGAGGGAGAAGAGGAGAGGGTGGAGAGGGGGAGTGAGGGAGAAGTGGAGATGGGGAGAGAGTGAGAAGAGGAGAGGGGGAGAGGGAGAGAGGGGGGAGAGGAGGAGAGAGGGAGAGGAGGAGAGGGGGAGAGATGGAGAGGAGGTGAGGGGGAGAGGGTGAGAGGGGGAGAGGAGAGGAAAGGGGGGAGAAGTGTAGAGAGGGAGAGAGGGAGAAGAGGAGAGGGAGAGAGGAAGAAGAGGAGAAGGGGAGAGGAGCAGAGAGGGAGAAAAGGAGACGAGTAGAGGAGAGGAGAGGAGAGGAGAGGAGAGGGGGGGAGAGGGGAGAGAGGGAGAGGAGGAGAAGGTGGAGCAGGGGAGAGAGGGAGAAGAGGAGAGGGGGGAGAGGGGGAGAGGGGGAGTGAGAGGAGAAGGGAGAGAGGGATAGAGGGAGAAGAGGAGAGGCTGGAGAGGTGAAGAGAGGGAGAAGAGGAGAGGGGAGAGAGGGGGAGGGAGGTCAACTCATCAGGCCTGATGTTATATGTCAGGGTCAGGCTGGGCTGTGCCAAGAGTGGAATAGGTTACTGGTTATGATGACATCACTGGTGAGATGTCAGTGATAATAATATATTCTCTCTCTCTCCCATCTCTCGCTCTCCTCCTCTCTCCTCCCTTTCCCTCCCCCTCTCTATGTCTCCCCCATTACTCTCTTCTCCCTCCCTCCCTCCCTCCCTCCCTCCCTCCCTCCCCTCCTCTAATGTATATTATATAATGTAAGGGGAAAGAGACGAAGAGGGGGAGAGGGGGTAGAGGAGGAAAGAGGGAGAGGAGGAGAGGGGAGAGGAGGAGAGAGGGAGAAGAGGAGAGGGGGAGAGGAGGAGAGATGGAGAAGAGGTGAGGGGGAGAGGAGGAGAGAGGCAGAAAAAGAGAGGGGGTAGAGGAGGAGAGGGGAAGAAGAAGAAAGGTGGGGAGAGGGGGAGAGGGGGGTACCGTTCGTCTCCCACCGTTCCACCCATGGGACTATACCTTCTGTTATCAAGAGGGAGTTTCCACCATAGTTCTTATACCAGTCATTTCAGTTTAGGGAAGTGAACAAGTGCACACTTTAAGAGAAAGGAGACATAATTGGGACAATGCATCGTTCTAGACTGCAGTCATGCGTCTGTGACACCAGACTATCACCTAGTGGCCATAAGAGGAACTGTCCTATCAGTATGTTTTTACTGCTGTCTCAAAACAACACATGACCTGCATACATGATATGATTCATGTGTGAGTACTAAAAGCATATGAATATAGTATATTATATTCTAGTATATTTATTATATATGTGGGTCTGATAAGTAAACACTCTTAATGTTTGCTGTTTTATCACTAAGAAGAACATTGGGCACTATGTAACCAAACACATGTGGAACCTCATGATATGAGAGATAAGGAGTGTTTAAAAAGGTGAGTCCTGAACCCTGTAGACTACTACACTACTTCTGAAGAAGACCAGACTCATTTCAGAATGAAGACTGCTATAGTTCTGACGGTGTTGCTGTTGGGTCATGGCTAGAAAGGATCCAGCTTTTGTCAGAATAACGTCAGATTTGACTTTTCGTAGCAGGTTAGGAGAATTTGTGCAGCAGTTTAGGAGAATTAACGTAGCATGTTAGGAGAATTAGGTTAAAGTTAGGAAAAGGGTTAGGATTAGCTAAAATGCCTCAACAAAAAATATACTTTTGACATTCATTTGACAAAATCTGGATCCCTAATTGCCATGTGGTCCTCTGTAGCTCAATTGGTAGAGAGCATGGCGCTTTTAATGCCAGGGTAGTGAGTGTTTTGAGTTTTGAGTATCTGAGATGTAGTTTCATCATACGTGTGTTAACAATTGGGGAAAACTGTAATGGTTAATCACTTAACCGTTTGGTAAAGCTATATATTTTAAACTGGTTTGTCGACTATATATGGATTTAGAGAACTACAGAAATTAAATCTGTTTGTAAAGTATAAACATTTAAATTACATGTATGATACATGATGAACATACATAATGACTACTCATTATTACTAATTGATTTCACATAGTGGGAACCACAATTAGTCACCATATAAAAGGGGGTGTGAACACTTCCAGTGTCTTTCAATATGGAGCAGGATAGACAGCAAGGGAGAGGAAGACACCAAAGAGCTGGTGGACAAGAGCCCCATCAGAGAGGAGGACAAGGGGCCCGTCAGAGAGGTGGACATGGGCCCCGTCAGAGAGGAGGACATGGGCCCCGTCAGAAAGGAGGACATGGGCCCCATCAGAGAGGAGGATAAGGGGCCCGTCAGAGAGGAGGACAAGGGGCTCCGTCAGAGAGGTGGACATGGGCCCCGTCAGAGAGGTGGACATGGGCCCCATCAGAGAAGAGGACAAGGGCCCCATCAGAGAGGAGGATAAGGGGCCCGTCAGAGAGGTGGACAAGAGCCCCATCAGAGAGGAGGACAAGGGGCCCGTCAGAGAGGTGGACATGGGCTCCGTCAGAGAGGAGGACATGGGCCCCGTCATAGAGGAGGACATGGGCCCCATCAGAGAAGAGGACAAGGGCCCCATCAGAGAGGAGGACAAGGGGCCCGTCAGAGAGGTGGACATGGGCCCCGTCAGAGAGGAGGACATGGGCCCCGTCAGAGAGGAGGACATGGGCCCCGTCAGAGAGGAGGACATGGGCCCCATCAGAGAGGAGGACATGGGGCCCATCAGAGAGGAGGACATGGGCCCCATCAGAGAGGTGGACAAGAAGCCCCGTCAGAGAGGAGGACAAGGGGCCCGTCAGAGAGGTGGACATGGGCCCCGTCAGAGAGGAGGACATGGGCCCCATCAGAGAGGAGGACATGGGCCCCGTCAGAGAGGAGGACATGGGGCCCGTCAGAGAGGAGGACATGGGCCCCGTCAGAGAGGAGGACAAGGGGCCCGTCAGAGAGGTGGACATGGGCCCCGTCAGAGAGGAGGACATGGGCCCCATCAGAGAGGAGGACATGGGCCCCGTCAGAGAGGAGGACATGGGACCCGTCAGAGAGGTGGACATGGGCCCCGTCAGAGAAGAGGACAAGGGGCCCGTCAGAGAGGTGGACATGAGCCCCATCAGAGAGGAGGACAAGGGGCCCGTCAGAGAGGAGGACAAGGGGCTCATCAGAGAGGTGGACATGGGCCCTGTCAGAGAGGTGGACAAGGGGCCCTGTCAGAGAGGAGGACAAGGGGCCCGTCAGAGAGGAGGACATGGGGCCCGTCAGAGAGGAGGACATGGGCCCCATCAGAGAGGAGGACAAGGGGCCCATCAGAGAGGAGGACATGGGCCCCGTCAGAGAGGAGGACATGGGCCCCGTCAGAGAGGAGGACAAGGGGCCCGTCAGAGAGGAGGACAAGGGGCCCGTCAGAGAGGTGGGCATGTGCCCCGTCAGAGAGGAGGACATGGGCCCCGTCAGAGAGGAGGACATGGGGCCCGGCAGAGAGGTGGACATGGGCCCCGTCGAGTGGTGGACAATGGGCCCCGTTAGAGAGGAGGACAAGGGGCCCGTCAGAGAGGAGGACATGGGCCCCGTCAGAGAGATGAGGACATGGGCCCCGTCAGAGAGGAGGACATGGGCCCCGTCAGAGAGGAGGACATGGGCCCCGTCAGAGAGGAGGACAAGGGGCCCGTCAGAGAGGAGGACAAGGGGCCCACAAGAGAGGTGGGCATGTGCCCCGTCAGAGAGGAGGACATGGGCCCCGTCAGAGAGGAGGACATGGGCCCCGTCAGAGAGGTGGACATGGGCCCCGTCAGAGAGGAGGACATGGGCCCCGTCAGAGAGGAGGACAAGGGGCCGGTCAGAGAGGAGGACATGGGCCCCATCAGAGAGGAGGACATGGGTCCCGTCAGAGAGGTGGACATGGGCCCCATCAGAGAGGAGGACAAGGGGCCCGTCAGAGAGGAGGACAAGGGGCCCGTCAGAGAGGTGGACATGGGCCCCGTCAGAGAGGAGGACATGGGCCCCGTCAGAGAGGAGGACATGGGGCCCGTCAGAGAGGAGGACATGGGCCCCATATGAGAGAAGGACAAAGGGCCCGTCAGAGATGTGGACATGGGCCCCGTCAGAGAGTGTCTGGGTAATGGTGTAACTGGCTGAGATTCTCCCAGAGTGTCTGGGTAATGGTGTAACTGGTTGAGATTCTCCCAGAGTGTCTGGGTCATGGTGTAACTGGCTGAGATTATCCCAGAGTGTCTGGGTCATGGTGTAACTGGCTGAGATTCTCCCAGAGTGTCTGGGTCATGGTGTAACTGGCTGAGATTCTTCCAGAGTGTCTGGGTCATGGTGTAACTGGCTGAGATTCTCCCAGAGTGTCTGGGTCATGGTGTAACTGGCTGAGATTCTCCCAGAGTGTCTGGGTCATGGTGTAACTGGCTGAGATTCTCCCAGAGTGTCTGGGTCATGGTGTAACTGGCTGAGATTCTCCCTGAGTGTCTGGGTAATGGTTTAACTGGCTGACAGGATGATGCAGTACTGTACATGTAGGCCTGAGGTGTAATATTGTTCTCTGGCCAGCAGAGGGAAATATTTCATTTTTCATCTTTCATACTCCCACCAATCTGCAGTGAAGAAAGTACAGGTAAAGTTTCCCCGAGGTACAGATCTAGGATCAGCTTCTCCTCCCCCAATCCTAACCTTATCCATTAGTGGGGGAAATACAAAACTAACCCAAGATCAGCGTGTAGGGAAAACTTCACCCTATATTCAATGGTACCCTGTTCCCTATATAGAGCACTCACTACTATTGACCAGGGCCCACGGGGCTATACACTATACAGCTAAATGCTAATAGGACACTATACAGCTAAATGCTAATAGGACACTATACAGCTAAATGCTAATAGGACACTATACAGCTAAATGCTAATAGGACACTATACAGCTAAATGCTAATAGGACACTATACAGCTAAATGCTAATAGGACACTATACAGCTAAATGCTAATAGGACACTATACAGCTAAATGCTAATAGGACACTATACAGCTAAATGGAGGAACTAATGTCATTGGTATAATTGAACATTTATGTCCCACAACATCTAATGTGTGTGTGTGTGTGTGTGTGTGTGTGTGTGTGTGTGTGTGTGTGTGTGTGTGTGTGTGTGTGTGTGTTAATGCTGAGAAATTTGTACTTTTTTAAGTCTGTTCGGTTTCGGTTCGATTACAAAAAAAAATAACGGTTTTCGAATTCGATAATAAAAAAAACATGAAATGCATTATCAAATAATTGCATTACAATGGTTTTAGAGCTTTTTAAGGGACATTTCAAAGCAAAAAACAGTGAACGTTAAATTGCCAAAAAAAAAAGGAAATGACTATGAAACAATCAAATATTTCAGTTGTGTACAGTGTCTTGCGAAACTATTAACCCCCCTTGGAATTTTTCTTATTTTGTTGCTGTCACGATCGTCTTGAAAAGAAGCGGGCCAAGGCGCAGCGTGAGATGCGTACATATTTATTTTATTGTACACCACAGCGAACAAAACAACAAACGAAACGTGAAGTCCTTCGATACAAACACAAATCAAAAGGAACAAGAAACCACACGAAACGAATGCCTTACAGCTACCTAAGTATGGCTCCCAATCAGAGACAATGAGCAACAGCCGTCTCTGATTGGGAGCCACCCTGGCCAACATAGAAACACAAAACTAGAACCTAACACCCTGGCTGAACATACGAGAGTCCCCAGAGCCAGGGCGTGACAGTTGCCTTACAACCTGGAATTAAAATTGATTTTTTCGGGGTTTGTAACATTTCATTTCCACAACATGCCTACCACTTTGAAGATGTAAAAACATTTTTTATTGTGAAACAAACAAGAAATTTGCCCATTCTTCAAGGCAAAACTGCTCCAGCTCCTTCAAGTTGGATGGGTTCCGCTGGTGTACAACAATCTTTAAGTCATACCACAGATTCTCAATTGGATTGAGGTCTGGGCTTTGACTAGGCCATTCCAAGACATTTCAATGTTTCTCCTTAAACCACTTCAGTGTTGCTTTAGCACTATGCTTAGGGTCATTGTCCAGCTGGAAGGTGAACCTCCATCCCAGTCTCAAATCTCTGGAAGACTGAAACAGGTTTCCCTCAAGAATTTCCCTGTATTTAGCGCCATCCATTACTCCTTCAATTGTGACCAGTTTCCCAGTCCCTGCCGATGAAAAACATCCCCACAGCATGATACTGCCACCACCATGCTTCAATGTGGTGATGGTGTTCTCGGGGTGATGAGAGGTGTTGCGTTTGCGCCAGACATAGCATTTTCCTTGATGGCCAAAAAGTTCAATTTTAGTCTCATCTGACCAGAGTACCTTCTTCCATATGTTTGGGGAGTCTCCCACATGCCTTTGGTGAAAACGAAACGTGGTTGCTTATTTTTTTCTTTAAGCAATGGCTTTTTCTGGCCACTCTTCCATAAAGCCCAGCTCTGTGGAGTGTATGGCTTAAAGTGGTCCTATGGACAGAGACTCCAATCTCCGCTGTGGAGCTTTGCAGCTCCTTCAGGGTTATCTTTGGTATCTTTGACAACTTTATGTAGACCCTAAAAGTTTGTGGGCACCTTTTGTCACCATTATAGTGCATGTAATGTATTGTTTAGATTAATTAATAATAATAATAATAATAATAATAATAATTATGTTTATTGTGTTGTGGTGTCGCTAGCATGCATCCCCCCCCAAAAAATGGTTGTTTGCCCCACCAAGATTGGGGCGGCAGGTAGCTTAGTGGTTAAGAGCGTTGTGCCAGTAACCGAAAGGTCGCTGGTTCTAATCCCCGAGCCGACTAGGTGAAAAATCTGTCGATGTGCCCTTGAGCAAGGCACTTAACCCTAATTGCTCCGGTAAGTCGCTCTGGATAAGAGCGTCTGCTAAATGACTAAAATGGAAATGTAATGGAAATGTAAGATTGACATGCTAAAATCACCACTGCAAATGAGCCATCAATTTGATTAACCACCTAACAAGCGACCACCACTCCTACCATTACAAAGACCTGAAATGCCATGAGATAAACATAGAGAAAAGTCCCTTCTTCCAGCTTGTCCTGAAGCTAAGTTCACAAACCACTACTAACCCAACAATGCCTCAAGACAGCCCTCAGACAATCTGGCCCAAACAAATCTGTCCCAAACAAACATAAAATTATACTGGAAAACATTACAAAACCTGGGGTGTGTAGAAATATTAGCTAAACCTAGGGTATGGCTAAATGGGGTGTGTAGAAATACAAATAAACCTAGGGTATGGCTAAATGGGGTGTGTAGAAATACAGCTAAACCTAGGGTATGGCTAAATGGAGTGTGTAGAAATACAGCTAAACCTAGGGTATGGCTAAATGGGGTGTGTAGAAATACAGCTAATCCTAGTGTATGGCTAAATGGGGTGTGTAGAAATACAGCTAAACCTAGGGTATGGCTAAATGGGGTGTGTAGAAATACAGCTAAACCTAGGGTATGGCTAAATGGGGTGTGTAGAAATACAGCTAAACCTAGTGTATGGCTAAATGGGGTGTGTAGAAATACAAATAAACCTAGGGTATGGCTAAATGGGGTGTGTAGAAATACAAATAAACCTAGGGTATGGCTAAATGGGGTGTGTAGAAATCCCCCCACCAGTTGAAGCTCATTTACTGTACTTAAAAACTCTCAAATACTATTTGGAGAACAGCAGAAACTAACAAAAATGCCCCCAGACATTAATTATCACTGCAATGTTAGGTTTATATTAGGTTTAAAGGTCTGTGGAATGGAGTGTACAATGTACTACTCAATTTCAGTTTTTTTGCATGGGCTGCATCTCAATCTACTTCATCCGCCTGTATGTCTGCCTTCCGCATCCCGAAAATCACCATAGGTAGAGAGAAGACAGGCTATGTGCCACACTGCCCACAAAATGAGGTGGAAACTGAGCTGCACTTCCTAACCTCCTGCCAAATGTACGATGATGTGAGAGAGACATATTTCCCTCAGATTACAAGGACCCCCAAATAATTTGAAAACAAATATAATATTGATAAGCTCCCGTATCTGTTAGGTGAAATACAGCAGCGTGCAATCATGGCAGCAAAATGTGTGACCTGTTGTGATAAGAATAGGGTAACCAGTGGAGAACAAACACCACAGTAAATAAAACCTAGGCCTAGATTTATCAGTTTATTTCATTTCCTTTGCCATTTGTACTTCTACTTTTTGCAGAGACAGCTCACACTCTCCTACACACACCAGCTGGCTGAGAGGGCCCTAGTGGAGCCGGCATGCTTGAAGGACCCTAGTGGAGCCAGCTGGCTGACAGGGCCCTAGTGGAGCCGGCTGGCTGAGCGGGCCCTAGTGGAGCCAGTTGTCTGAGAGGGCCCTAGTGGAGACGGCTGGCTGAGAGGGCCCTAGTGGAGACGGCTGGCTGAGAGGGCCCTAGTGGAGCCGGCTGGCCCTAGTGGAGACGGCTGGCTGAGAGGGCCTTAATGGAGCCAGCTGGCTGAGCAGGCCCTAGTGGAGCCAGTTGGCTGAAAGGGCCCTAGTGGAGACGGCTGGCTGAGAGGGCCCTAGTGGAGCCGGCTGGCTGAGCGGGCCCTAGTGGAGACGGCTGGCTGAGAGGGCCCTAGTGGAGACGGCTGGCTGAGAGGGCCCTAGTGGAGCCGGCTGGCCCTAGTGGAGACGGCTGGCTGAGAGGGCCTTAATGGAGCCGGCTGGCTGAGCAGGCCCTAGTGGAGCCAGTTGGCTGAGAGGGCCCTAGTGGAGACGGCTGGCTGAGAGGGCCCTAGTGGAGCCACCTGGCTGAGAGGGCCCTAGTGGAGCCACCTGGCTGAGAGGGCCCTAGTAAATAGGTCATTTAGCAGATGCTCTTATCCAGAGCGACTTACAGGAGCAATTAGGGTTAAGTGCCTTGCTCAAGGGCACATCGACATAATTTTCACCTAGTCGGCTCGGGGATTAGAACCAGCGACCTTACGGTTACTGGCACAACGCTCTCAACCACTAAGCTACCTGCCACCCCTAGTGGTAACAGCTGGCTGAAAGGGCCCTAGTGGAGCCAGTTGGCTGAGAGGGCACTAGTGGGGCCAGTTGGCTGAGAGGGCCCTAGTGGGGCCAGCTGGCTGAGAGGGCCCTAGTGGAGCCAGTTGGCTGAGAGGGCCCTAGTGGGGCCA
The DNA here is from genome assembly GCF_020615455.1 of Coregonus clupeaformis. NCBI lineage: Eukaryota > Metazoa > Chordata > Actinopteri > Salmoniformes > Salmonidae > Coregonus > Coregonus clupeaformis. The sequence goes on along the minus strand of NW_025534085.1, from coordinate 132,150 downwards.
GCTGGCTGAGAGGGCCCTAGTGGAGCCAGTTGGCTGAGAGGTTGCTAGTGGAGCCAGCTGGCTGAGTGGACCCTAGTGGAGCTACCTGGCTGAGAGGGCCCTAGTGGAGCCACATAGCTGAGAGGGCCCTAGTGGAGACAGCTGGCTGAGAGGGCCCTAGTGGACCCAGTTGGCTGAGAGGGCCCTAGTGTAGCCAGCTTGCTGAGAGGGCCCTAGTGGAGCCAGCTGGCTGGGTGGACCCTAGTGGAGCCACCTGGCTGAGAGGGCCCTAGTGGAGCCACATAGCTGAGAGGGCCCTAGTGGAGACAGCTGGCTGAGAGGGCCCTAGTGGAGCCAGTTGGCTGAGGGCCCTATTGGAGCCGGCTTGCTGAGAGGGCCCTAGTGGAGCCAGTTGGCTGAGGGCCCTAGTGGAGCTGGCATGCTGAGAGGGTCCTAGTGAAGCTCCAGCCATATTTTTGGTCATTGTTTCTCAGGATCAATGTATGAATGTATTTTTGTCAATAAAATTAAATATATTTCCAATGTTGGTGTACCGCTCCTTTAAATGGCAGTCATTTTTACCACATAAATATGACAACATTTGTATTTACTTAAAAATAAATGATACTACAATCAAATTATGGTAAATCGGCTTTTTAGGACTTACTTTGGAAAAAAGCTGCACATTATTTAAGGGAAAAATATATTGTTTTGTTTTACAGAATCTGCAAATTAATTGTCATTTAACAAAAATGATGTTCATTTTATTTCAGATAACAGTAATTACATGTCCATTGATGTCCTTAAGAGTCGATTGATGCACTAATTAAAATAATACAATAAATCCCCATCAAAATCTGTCTGTTTAAGATAGAGATTAGTTTTTTTGCATGGGCTGCATCTCAATCTACTTCATCCGCCTGTATGTCTGCCTTCCACATCCCGAAAATCACCATAGGTAGAGAGAAGACAGGCTATGTGCCACACTGCCCACAAAATGAGGTGGAAACTGAGCTGCACTTCCTAACCTCCTGCCAAATAAACGATGATATGAGAGAGACATATTTCCCTCAGATTACAAGGACCCCCAAATACTTTGAAAAAATATATAATATTGATAAGCTCCCGTATCTGTTAGGTGAAATACTGCAGTGTGCAATCATGGCAGCAAAATGTGTGACCTGTGATAAGAATAGGGTAACCAGTGGAGAACAAACACCACAGTAAATAAAACCTAGGCCTAGATTTATCAATTTACTTAATTTCCTTTGCCATTTGTACTTCTACTTTTTACACACAAGCTCACACTCTCCTACAAACACCAGCTGGCTGAGAGGGCCCTAGTGGAGCCGGCTTGCTGAGAGGACCCTAGTGGAGCCAGCTGGCTGACAGGGCCCTAGTGGAGCCGGCTGGCTGAGCGGGCCCTAGTGGAGCCGGCTGGCCCTAGTGGAGACGGCTGGCTGAGAGGGCCCTAACGGAGCCGGCTGGCTGAGCAGGCCCTAGTGGAGCCAGTTGGCTGAAAGGGCCCTAGTGGAGACGGCTGGCTGAGAGGGCCCTAGTGGAGCCACCTGGCTGAGAGGGCCCTAGTAAATAGGTCATTTAGTAGACGCTCTTATCCAGAGCGACTTACAGGAGCAATTAGGGTTAAGTGCCTTGCTCAAGGGCACATCGACAGATTTTTCACCTAGTCGGCTTGGGGATTAGAACCAGCGACCTTTCGGTTACTGGCACAACGCTCTTAACCACTAAGCTACCTGCCACCCCTAGTGGTAACAGCTGGCTGAAAGGGCCCTAGTGGAGCCAGTTGGCTGAGAGGGCACTAGTGGGGCCAGTTGGCTGAGAGGGCCCTAGTGGAGCCAGTTGGCTGAGAGTGCCCTAGTGGGGTCAGCTGGCTGAGAGGGCCCTAGTGGAGCCAGTTGGCTGAGAGGGCCCTAGTGGGGCCAGCTGGCTGAGAGGGCCCTAGTGGAGCCAGTTGGCTGAGAGGGCGCTAGTGGAGCCAGCTGGCTGAGTGGACCCTAGTGGAGCCACCTGGCTGAGAGGGCCCTAGTGGAGCCACATAGCTGAGAGGGCCCTAGTGGAGACAGCTGGCTGAGAGGGCCCTAGTGGAGCCAGTTGGCTGAGAGGGCCCTAGTGGAGCCGGCTGGCTGAGAGGGCTTAGTGGAGCCAGTTGGCTGAGGGCCCTAGTGGCGCCGGCATGCTGAGAGGGCCCTAGTGAAGCTCCAGCCATATTTTTGGTCATTGTTTCTCAGGATCAATGTATGAATGTATTTTTGTCAATAAAATTAAATAGATTTCCAATGTTGGTGTACCGCTCCTTTAAATGGCAGTCATTTTTACCACCTAAATATGACACCTTTTGTATTTACTTAAAAATAAATGATACTACAATCAAATTATGGTAAATCGGCTTTTTAGTACTTACTTTGGAAAAAAGCTGCACATTATTTAAGGGAAAAATATATTGTTTTGTTTTACAGAATCTGCAAATGAATTGTCATTTAACAAAAATGATGTTTATTTCATTTCAGATAACAGTAGGTACATGTCCATTGATGTCCTTAAGAGTCGATTGATGCACTAATTAAAATGGTCCCGTGGCTGTGGTCGGGAGAGGTTGTGTTTTCTCTAGCAGGAGGTAAGCTTGGCTTCTTATATGGTGTTGAGTAAAGCTTAAACCATGTATTTAGATCGTAGGTAGGTAGTTGTAGTTAGGTATTGTAGGTAGTTTATTTAGGTAGTTATTTAGGTAGTTATTGTAGGTTTCCGTAGGTAATTATTGTAGGTAAGTATTGTTTACGGCGGAGCCCGGCGAAGCACGAGGCTAGCTAGCGGGTAGCTACTGGTAACGTTTAGCAACGGTGGAGAGTTGTTTCCAATGTTATTTCACGCTTAAGAGTATCTGTAATTAAGCCAGCTAGCTACCTACCATTCAGCCGTTTTTCTAACCTCATTATCTGAGCCATCAACGTTAGGTAGTTAGTAGCTACTGTACTTAATTACACCTACTGATTGCAGAAGACAAATGTTAGCTGGCGTCGGGTAAGTTTGGCGTTATACATAGCTTGGGCTTTGTCGAGTAAGGCTTAATTATGTATTTAGATTGTAGTTAGGTATTGTAGATAGGCCCGCAGCACGAAGCTAGCTAGCTAGCCGTTTTTTTTTTTCAAACAAAGTCAACACAGTAGCCATTGCTAGCTTGCCAACACGACCAGCTAACTGTACTGCAGTAGCTAAATACAATATACTTGTGCTAGCTAGCCAACGTTTAATTATTGCTGCGTTATGAAAGGAACTAGACACGACACAAATTATCTGTTTAGTGTGTTAACACACTATTGGTGGTTTGTTGTGACCAAGTGTTGGTGCTAAACTGTGTGTTATTGGATGCTAGCATGCTAGTTAGCTATGGTGTCATAGTTAGCTAGCTGAATAAAGTGGGTTGAGTCTATTCCTTGAAACATTGAACTGCTGTGGTTCACAACAATTCTGATTTCTAAAGGTGGAAGTTGGGAGAGTTTTTGTTCGGGTGGTTCAGTGAAACAATTATAGTTTCTGAGGTGGAAGTTTTGATGAGGGAGGCCCTGCTCTCTCCTCTCCCATATGTTTAGTTCATTTCATTCCGATCTCCTCTGCATTATTGTAGCCATTTGCTACAGCCTGTCAACTATGCCTCTGCCTATCCCTGTTCTCTCCTCTCTGCACAGGCTACACAAACGCCTCACACCGCGTGGCTGCTGCCTCTCTAACCTGGTGGTCCCTGCACGCACCCCACACCTGGAGTTCCAGGTCTCAGGCAGCCTCTGGAACTGCCGTTCTGCTGCCAACAAAGCTGACTTCATCCCAGCCTATGCTAACCTCCAGTCCCTCGACTTCCTGGCGCTGACGGAAACATGGATTACCACTGAAAACACTGCTACTCCTACTGCTCTCTCCTCGTCTGACCATGTGTTCTCGCATACCCGAGAGCATCTGGTCAGAGGGGTGGTGGCACAGGAATCCTCATCTCTCCCAAGTGGACATTCTCAATTTTTCCCCTAACCCATCTGTCTATCTCCTCATTTGAATTCCATGCTGTCACAGTCACTAGCCCATTTAAGCTTAATATCCTTGTCATCTATCGCCCTCCAGGTTCCCTTGGAGAGTTCATCAATGAGCTTGACGCCTTGATAAGTTCCTTTCCTGAGGATGGCTCACCCCTCACAGTTTTGGGGGATTTCAACCTCCCTACGTCCACATTTGACTCATTTCTCTCTGCCTCCTTCTTTCCACTCCTCTCCTCTTTTGACCTCACCCTCTCACCGTCCCCCCCTACTCACAAGGCAGGCAATACGCTTGACCTCATCTTTACTAGATGCTGCTCTTCTACTAATCTCACTGCAACTCCCCTCCATGTCTCCGATCACTACTTTGTTTCCTTTTCTCTCTCGCTCTCCTCCAACACTACTCACTCTGCCCCTACACAGATGGTAATGCGCCGCCGCAACCTTCGCTCTCTCTCTCCCACTACTCTCTCCTCTTCCATCCTATCATATCTTCCCTCTGCTCAATCCTTCTCCCTCCAATCTCCTGATTCTGCCTCCTCAACCCTCCTCTCCTCCCTTTCTGCATCCTTTGACTCTCTGTGTCCCCTATCCTCCCGGCCGGCTCGGTCCTAAATCCTGCGACTTGTGACTGCAGGCCGCCCAACAACCTGCCCGCTTGACCCCATCCCCTCCTCTCTTCTCCAGACCATCTCCGGTGACCTTCTCCCCTACCTCACCTCGCTGATCAACTCATCCTTGACCGCTGGCCATGTCCCTTCCGTCTTCAAGAGAGCGAGAGTTGCACCCCTTCTCAAAAAACCAACACTCGATCCCACTGATGTCAACAACTACAGACCAGTATCCCTTCTTTCTTTTCTTTCCAAAACTATTGAGCGTGCCGTCTTTAGCCAACTCTCTTGCTATCTCTCTCAGAATGACCTTCTTGATCCAAACCAGTCAGGTTTCAGGACTGGTCATTCAACTGAGACTGCTCTTCTCTGTGTCACGGAGGCTCTCCGCACTGCTAAAGCTAACTCTCTCTCCTCTGCTCTTGTCCTTCTAGACCTGTCTGCTGCCTTTGATACTGTGAACCATCAGATCCTCCTCTCCACCCTCTCCGAGCTGGGCATCTCCGGCGCGGCTCACTCCTGGATTGCGTCCTACCTGACCGGTCGCTCCTACCAAGTGGCGTGGCGAGAAGCTGTCTCCGCACCACGTGCTCTCACCACTGGTGTCCCCCAGGGCTCAGTTCCTAGGCCCTCTCCTATTCTCCCTATACACCAAGTCACTTGGCTCTGTCATATCCTCACATGGCCTCTCCTATCATTGCTACGCTGACGATACACAACTAATCTTCTCCTTTCCCCCTTCTGATAACCAGGTGGCGAATCGCAGCTCTGCATGTCTGGCAGACATATCAGTATGGATGACGGATCACCACCTCAAGCTGAACCCTGGCAAGACGGAGCTGCTCTTCCTCCCGGGGAAGGACTGCCCGTTCCATGATCTCGCCATCACGGTTGACAACTCCGTTGTGTCCTCCTCCCAGAGTGCGAAGAGCCTTGGCGTGACCCTGGACAACACCCTGTCGTTCTCCGCTAACATCAAGGCGGTGACCCGATCCTGCAGGTTCATGTTCTACAACATTTGGAGAGTACGACCCTGCCTTACACAGGAAGCGGCACAGGTCCTAATCCAGGCACTTGTCATCTCCCGTCTGGATTACTGCAACTCGCTGTTGGCTGGCCTCCCTGCCTGTGCCATTAAACCCCCTACAACTCATCCAGAATGCCGCAGCCCGTCTGGTGTTCAACCTTCCCAAGTTCTCTCACGTCACCCCCCCTCCTCCGCACACTCCACTGGCTTCCAGTTGAAGCTCGCATCCGTTACAAGACCATGGTGCTTGCCTATGGAGCAGTGAGGGGAACGGCACCTCCGTACCTTCGGGCTCTGATCAGTCCAACACCCAAACGAGGGCATTGCGTTCATCCACCTCTGGCCTGCTGGCTCCCCTTCCTCTGCGGAAGCATAGTTCCCGCTCAGCCCAGTCAAAACTGTTCGCTGCTCTGGCACCCCAATGGTGGAACAAGCTCCCTCACGACGCCAGGACAGCGGAGTCACTCACCACTTTCCGGAGACATTTGAAACCCCACCTCTTTAAGGAATACCTGGGATAGGATAAAGTAATCCTTCTTCCCCCAAAAAAAAAAAAAAAAAAAGTGTAAAGTGGTTTTCCCACTGGCTCTAGGGTGAATGCACCAATTTGTAAGTCGCTCAGGATAAGAGCGTCTGCTAAATGACGTAAATGTGCCCTTGAGCAAGGCACTTAACCCTAATTGCTCCTGTAAGTCGCTCTGGATAAGAGCGTCTGCTAAATGACTAAAATGTAAATGTAAATGTAAAATAATACAATAAATCCCCATCAAAATCCAGCTGTTTAAGATAGAGATTTGTTTTTTTGCGTGGGCTGCATCTCAATCTACTTCATCCGCCTGTATGTCTGCCTTCCGCATCCCAAAAATCACCATAGGTAGAGAGAAGACAGGCTATGTGACACACTGCCCACGAAATGAGGTGGAAACTGAGCTGCACTTCCTAACCTCCTGCCAAATAAACGATGATATGAGAGAGACATATTTCCCTCAGATTACAAGGACCCCCAAATACTTTGAAAACAAATATAATATTGATAAGCTCCCATATCTGTTAGGTGAAATACAGCAGCGTGCAATCATGGCAGCAAAATGTGTGACCTGTGATAAGAATAGGGTAACCAGTGGAGAACAAACACCACAGTAAATAAAACCTAGGCCTAGATTTATCAGTTTATTTCATTTCCTTTGCCATTTGTACTTCTACTTTTTACACACAAGCTCACACTCTCCTACAAACACCAGCTGGCTGAGAGGGCCCTAGTGGAGCCGGCTTGCTGAGAGGACCCTAGTGGAGCCAGCTGGCTGACAGGGCCCTAGTGGAGCCGGCTGGCTGAGCGGGCCCTAGTGGAGCCAGTTGGCCCTAGTGGAGACAGCTGGCTGAGAGGGCCCTAGTGGAGCCGGCTGGCCCTAGTGGAGACGGCTGGCTGAGAGGGCCCTAACGGAGCCGGCTGGCTGAGCAGGCCCTAGTGGAGCCAGTTGGCTGAAAGGGCCCTAGTGGAGACGGCTGGCTGAGAGGGCCCTAGTGGAGCCACCTGGCTGAGAGGGCCCTAGTAAATAGGTCATTTAGTAGACGCTCTTATCCAGAGCGACTTACAGGAGCAATTAGGGTTAAGTGCCTTGCTCAAGGGCACATCAACAGATTTTTCACCTAGTCGGCTTGGGGATTAGAACCAGCGACCTTTCGGTTACTGGCACAACGCTCTTAACCACTAAGCTACCTGCCACCCCTAGTGGTAACAGCTGGCTGAAAGGGCCCTAGTGGAGCCCGTTGGCTGAGAGTGCCCTAGTGGGGTCAGCTGGCTGAGAGGGCCCTAGTGGAGCCAGTTGGCTGAGAGGGCCCTAGTGGAGCCGGCTGGCTGAGAGGGCTTAGTGGAGCCAGTTGGCTAAGGGCCCTAGTGGAGCCGGCATGCTGAGAGGGCCCTAGTGAAGCTCCAGCCATATTTTTGGTCATTGTTTCTCAGGATCAATGTATGAATGTATTTTTGTCAATAAAATTAAATAGATTTCCAATGTTGGTGTACCGCTCCATTAAATGGCAGTCATTTTTACCACCTAAATATGACACCTTTTGTATTTACTTAAAAATAAATGATACTACAATCAAATTATGATAAATCAGCTTTTTAGTACTTACTTTGGAAAAAAGCTGCACATTATTTAAGGGAAAAATATATTGTTTTGTTTTACAGAATCTGCAAATGAATTGTCATTTAACAAAAATGATGTTTATTTCATTTCAGATAACAGTAAGTACATGTCCATTGATATCCTTAAGAGTCGATTGATGCACTAATTAAAATAATACAATAAAGTTATGTATAATGTTTAAGATAGAGATTTGTTTTTTTGCATGGGCTGCATCTCAATCTACTTCATCCGCCTGTATGTCTGCCTTCCACATCCCGAAAATCACCATAGGTAGAGAGAAGACAGGCTATGTGCCACACTGCCCACAAAATGAGGTGGAAACTGAGCTGCCCCTCCTAACCTCCTGCCAAATAAACGATGATATGAGAGAGACATATTTCCCTCAGATTACAAGGACCCCCAAATACTTTGAAAACAAATATAATATTGATAAGCTCCCATATCTGTTAGGTGAAATACTGCAGCGTGCAATCATGGCAGCAAAATGTGTGACCTGTTGTGATAAGAATAGGGTAACCAGTGGAGAACAAACACCACAGTAAATAAAACCTAGGCCTAGATTTATCAGTTTATTTCCTTGCCATTTGTACTTCTACTTTTTGCACAGACAGCTCACACTCTCCTACACACACCAGCTGGCTGAGAGGGACCTAGTGGAGCCGGCTTGCTGAGAGGACCCTAGTGGAGCCAGCTGGCTGACAGGGCCCTAGTGGAGCCGGCTGGCTGAGCGGGCCCTAGTGGAGCCAGTTGGCTGAGAGGGCCCTAGTGGAGACTGCTGGCTGAGAGGGTCCTAGTGGAGACGGCTGGTTGAGAGGGCCCTAGTGGAGCCGGCTGGCCCTAGTGGAGACGGCCCTAGTGGAGCCAGCTGGCTGACAGGGCCCTAGTGGAGCCGGCTGGCTGAGCGCGCCCTATTGGAGCCAGTTGGCTGAAAGGGCCCTAGTGGAGACGGCTGGCTGAGAGGGCCCTAGTGGAGCCACCTGGCTGAGAGGGCCCTAGTGGAGCCACCTGGCTGAGAGGGCCCTAGTAAATAGGTCATTTAGCAGATGCTCTTATCCAGAGCGACTTACAGGAGCAATTAGGGTTAAGTGCCTTGCTCAAGGGCACATCGACAGATTTTTCACCTAGTCGGCTCGGGGATTAGAACCAGCGACCTTTCGGTTACTGGCACAACGCTCTTAACCACTAAGCTACCTGCCACCCCTAGTGGTAACAGCTGGCTGAAAGGGCCCTAGTGGAGCCAGTTGGCTGAGAGGGCACTAGTGGGGCCAGTTGGCTGAGAGGGCCCTAGTGGAGCCAGTTGGCTGAGAGTGCCCTAGTGGGGCCAGCTGGCTGAGAGGGCCCTAGTGGAGCCAGTTGGCTGAGAGGGCCCTAGTGGGGCCAGCTGGCTGAGAGGGCCCTAGTGGAGCCAGTTGGCTGAGAGGTTGCTAGTGGAGCCAGCTGGCTGAGTGGACCCTAGTGGAGCTACCTGGCTGAGAGGGCCCTAGTGGAGCCACATAGCTGAGAGGGCCCTAGTGTAGCCGGCTTGCTGAGAGGGCTTAGTGGAGCCAGTTGGCTGAGAGGGCCCTAGTGGAGCCGGCATGCTGAGAGGGTCCTAGTGAAGCTCCAGCCATATTTTTGGTCATTGTTTCTCAGGATCAATGTATGAATGTATTTTTGTCAATAAAATTAAATAGATTTCCAATGTTGGTGTACCGCTCCTTTAAATGGCAGTCATTTTTACCACCTAAATATGACAACTTTTGTATTTACTTAAAAATAAATGATACTACAATCAAATTATGGTAAATCGGCTTTTTAGTACTTACTTTGGAAAAAAGCTGCACATTATTTAAGGGAAAAATATATTGTTTTGTTTTACAGAATCTGCAAATGAATTGTCATTTAACAAAAATGATCTTTATTTCATTTCAGATAACAGTAAGTACATGTCCATTGATGTCCTTAAGAGTCGATTGATGCACTAATTAAAATAATACAATAAATCCCCATCAAAATCCATCTGTTTAAGATAGAGATTTGTTTTTTTGCATGGGCTGCATCTCAATCTACTTCATCCGCCTGTATGTCTGCCTTCCGCATCCCGAAAATCACCATAGGTAGAGAGAAGACAGGCTATGTGCCACACTGCCCACAAAATGAGGTGGAAACTGAGCTGCACTTCCTAACCTCCTGCCAAATAAACGATGATATGAGAGAGACATATTTCCCTCAGATTACAAGGACCCCCAAATACTTTGAAAACAAATATAATATTGATAAGCTCCCATATCTGTTAGGTGAAATACAGCAGCGTGCAATCATGGCAGCAAAATGTGTGACCTGTTGTGATAAGAATAGGGTAACCAGTGGAGAACAAACACCACAGTAAATAAAACCTAGGCCTAGATTTATCAGTATATTTCATTTCCCTTGCCATTTGTACTTCTACTTTTTGCACAGACAGCTCACACTCTCCTACAAACACCAGCTGGCTGAGAGGGCCCTAGTGGAGCCACCTGGCTGAGAGGACCCTAGTGGAGCCACCTGGCTGAGAGGGCCCTAGTGGAGCCACCTGGCTGAGAGGGCCCTAGTGGAGCCACCTGGCTGAGATGACCCTAGTGGAGCCACCTGGCTGAGAGGGCCCTAGTGGAGCCAGCTGGCTGAGAGAACCCTATTGGAGCCACCTGGCTGAGAGGGCCCTCATGGAGCCAGCTGGCTGAGAGGGCCCTAGTGGAGCCAGCTGGCTGAGAGGGCCTAGTGGAGCCACCTGGCTGAGAGGGCCCTAGTGGAGCTACCTGGCTGAGAGGGCCCTAGTGGAGCCACCTGGCTGAGATTACCCTAGTGGAGCCACCTGGCTGAGAGGGCCCTAGTGGAGCCAGCTGGCTGAGAGAACCCTTTTGGAGCCACCTGGCTGAGAGGGCCCTAGTGGAGCCAGCTGGCTGAGAGAACCCTATTGGAGCCACCTGGCTGAGAGGGCCCAGGTGGAGCCACCTGGCTGAGATGACCCTAGTGTAGCCACCTGGCTGAGAGGGCCCTAGTGGAGCCAGCTGGCTGAGAGGGCCTAGTGGAGCCACCTGGCTGAGAGGGCCCTAGTGGAGCCACCTGGCTGAGAGGACCCCTAGTGGAGCCACCTGGCTGAGAGGGCCCTAGTGGAGCCACCTGGCTGAGAGGGCCCTAGTGGAGCCACCTGGCTGAGATGACCCTAGTGGAGCCACCTGGCTGAGAGGGCCCTAGTGGAGCCAGCTGGCTGAGAGAACCCTATTGGAGCCACCTGGCTGAGAGGGCCCTAGTGGAGCTACCTGGCTGAGATGACCCTAGTGGAGCCACCTGGCTGAGAGGACCCTAGTGGAGCCAGCTGGCTGAGAGGGCCTAGTGGAGCCACCTGGCTGAGAGGGCCCTAGTGGAGCCACCTGGCTGAGATTACCCTAGTGGAGCCACCTGGCTGAGAGGGCCCTAGTGGAGCCAGCTGGCTGAGAGAACCCTATTGGAGCCACCTGGCTGAGAGGGCCCTAGTGGAGCCACCTGGCTGAGATGACCCTAGTAGAGCCACCTGGCTGAGAGGGCCCTAGTGGAGCCAGCTGGCTGAGAGAACCCTATTGGAGCCACCTGGCTGAGAGGGCCCTAGTGGAGCTACCTGGCTGAGATGACCCTAGTGGAGCCACCTGGCTGAGAGGACCCTAGTGGAGCCAGCTGGCTGAGAGGGCCTAGTGGAGCCACCTGGCTGAGAGGGCCCTAGTGGAGCCACCTGGCTGAGATTACCCTAGTGGAGCCACCTGGCTGAGAGGGCCCTAGTGGAGCCAGCTGGCTGAGAGGGCCTAGTGGAGCCACCTGGCTGAGAGGGCCCTAGTGGAGCCACCTGTCTGAGATGACCCTAGTGGAGCCACCTGGCTGAGAGGGCCCTAGTGGAGCCAGCTGGCTGAGAGGGCCTAGTGGAGCCACCTGGCTGAGAGGGCCCTAGTGGAGCCACCTGCCTGAGATGACCCTAGTGGAGCCAGCTGGCTGAGAGGACCCTAGTGGAGCCAGCTAGTTTATATTTCATTTACAGTGTATTGACCGACGGCCTATACAGGTCAGGACTGATACACTCATTTTTATTTTTTGTTTTTTTATATAGTTAAATTTCAAATGACTTTCTTTTTTGAGACTTTTGTGTGTTTAAAGTTTACTGTTTGTGATTGTTTTTTTCACTTGCTTTGTCAATGTTAACATATGTTTCCCGTGTCAATGAAACCCCTTTGAATTGAACTGAGAAAGAGACTGAGAGAGAGAGAGAGGGGGAGGGGCAAAAGAGAGGAGAAATGAACATCAACATCACCTTCCATGATGTGATGGAGAAGATAGGCTTATAGTTGGTATGGTGCAACAACACACGTGATGTGATGGGGAAGACAGGCTTATAGTTGGTGTGGTGCAACAACACACGTGATGTGATGGGGAAGATAGGCTTATAGTTGGTATGATGCAATAACACCCATGTGTACACACATTCCCCTTCCGTGGAAAGGTGAACCTCTCTTTGCAGATGAGTTGATATATAATTTAATACCTTTGCTTTTGTCTGTTTTTGAAATCATTCATTTCGTAGGTCAGAGGTCAAGCTGAGCCGTACCAGGAGTGGAAGAGTGGAAAAGGTTACTGGTTATGATGACATCACTGGTGAGAAGTCAGTTATGAAAAGATATTCAGTTGTCTGCGTGTTAGTCTGTCAGCCCTATCTCTTTTGACATCTCCCTCTCTCTCCTCCTCTTCTCTCTCACTCTCCATCTCCCCTCCCCTCCCCCTCTGTCCCATAGCCGCAGGAAGTAGTTTGGGGGTGTAGAAATACAGCTAAACCTAGGGTATGGCTAAATGGGGTGTGTAGAAATACAGCTAAACCTAGTGTGTGGCTAAATGGGGTGTGTAGAAATACAGCTAAACCTAGGGTATGGCTAAATGGGGTCTCTATCTCCCCTCCCCTCCCCTCCCCTCCCCTCCACTCCACTCCACTCCCCTCCCCTCCCCTCTCCTCTCTCTCCACTACGCTCTCCTCCGCCCCCCACCCATCCTCTCTCCTCCGCCCCATCTCTCTCTGCTCATCTCTCGCAGCCATTTGACATCTCCCTCTCTATCTCCCCTCCCGTCCTCTGTCCCCTCTTCTCTCTCTCCACTACCCTCCCCTCCTCACTCTCTCTCTCTCTCTCTCTTCCTGACATATAGCATCAGGCTTGTTGAACTTGACTCAGTTGACTTGGGTAACAGACCTCTAGCTACCCCCCTTCCCCTTGCTCTATTGAACCTTTAATAAACCTTTATTTAACTAGGAAAGTCAGTTAAGAACACATTCTTATTTACAATGATGGCCTACCCAGGCCAAACCCTCCCCTAACCCGGACGATGCTGGGCCAATTGTGCGCCGCACTATGGGAATCCCAATCACGGCCGGTTGTGATATAGCCTGGGATCGAACCCGGGTCTGTAGTGACGCCTCTAGCACTGCGATGCAGTGCCTATGATCACTGCGCCTCTCGGGAGGCCATAGAAACATAAGACGAATATTAAATAGATACATAATATATACTCTCATTCATTTCCATAGGGACAGATACAATCAATCATTGACACACTGAATATACAACATCACATACACCATCATACCTTAAATGACATTAGTGCCTGTCCCCAGATGGACAGTTATGCTACAATAAATTACATTTACTTTTGATTACATCATTGTCCTGCTTTAAGACAGATTTTTACTGTCTGCATCCAGTTGCATGTTATTTACTAACCCTGCAAATGATCATATATCTTACAATATCAAAACATATGCTCCAGAACAGGATCATCAATATCACTGCAGGTATCATATCTGTCTCTAACTGGGGCTCCACTGAGCTATACAAGTCTACTGTTATGAAGAGTGGACTGAAGAGTGGAAAATACTGCTAGGCTATATGACTTCTATATCATTAGTTCATTAGGTCTTTGATGTGAGATAAACTTCTTAGCAACTTATCTTGGATCAGTGGTTGAGCCCAGCTAAACACAGCAAACTGATCTGTCTTGCAGCAATGTTTCACATAGTGTGTCCTATAATATCACCTCTAACTTTCTACTGCTTGAGTTCACCTCTTATATAATATTGGCTTAATGTTCCTTAATGTTCCAGGCAGTGAAAATACTTTAATCTTTCTTTATATAGTTATCAAAATTCTCAGCCATTTGTACTTCTACTTTTGCACAGACAGCTCACACTCTCCTACAAACACCAGCTGGCTGAGAGGGCCCTAGTGGAGCCACCTGGCTGAGAGGGCCTAATGGAGCCACGTGGCTGAGAGGGCCTAGTGGAGCCATCTGGCTGAGAGGGCCCTAGTGGAGCCAGCTGGCTGAGAGGGCCCTAGTGGAGCCACCTGGCTGAGAGCACCCTAGTGGAGCCAGCTAGTTTATATTTCATTTACAGTGTATTGACCGACGGCCTATACAGGTCAGGACTGATACACTCATTTTAATTTTTTGTTTTTTTATATAGTTAAATTTCAAATGACTTTCTCTTTTGAGACTTTTGTGTGTTTAAAGTTTACTGTTTGTGATTGTTTTTTTCACTTGCTTTGTCAATGTTAACATATGTTTCCCGTGTCAATGAAACCCCTTTGAATTGAACTGAGAAAGAGAGTGAGAGAGAGAGAGAGGGGGAGGGGCAAAAGAGAGGAGAAATGAACATCAACATCACCTTCCATGATGTGATAGAGAAGATAGGCTTATAGTTGGTGTGGTGCAACAACACACGTGATGTGATGGAGAAGATAGGCTTATAGTTGGTATGACGCAACAACACCCATGTGTACAAACATTCCCCTTCCGTGGAAAGGTGAACCTTTTCTTTGCAGATGAGTTTATATATAATTTAATACCTTTGCTTTTGTCTGTTTTTGAAATCATTCATTTCATAGGTCAGAGGTCAAGCTGAGCCGTACCAGGAGTGGAAGAGTGGAAAAGGTTACTGGTTGTGATGACATAACTGGTGAGAAGTCAGTTATGAAAAGATATTCAGTTGACTGCATGTTAGTCTGTCAGCCCTATCTCTTTTGACATCTCCCTCTCTCTACTCCTCTTCTCTCTCACTCTCCATCTCCCCTCCCCTCCTCCTCTGTCCCATAGCCGCAGGAAGTAGTTTGGGGGTGTATAAATACAGCTTCACCTAGGGTATGGCTAAACGGGTTGTGCAGAAATCCCCCCACCAGTTGAAGCTCATTTACTGTACTCTCATTCATTTCCAAAGGGACAGATACAATCAATCATTGACACACTGAATATACAACATCACATACACCATCACACCTTAAATGACATTAGTGCCTGTCCCCAGATGGACAGTTATGCTACAATAAATTACATTTACTGGTGATTACATCATTGTCCTGCTTTAAGAGAGATTTTTACTGTCTGCATCCAGTTGCATGTTATTTACTAACCCTGCAAATGATCATATATCTTACAATATCAAAACATATGCTCCAGAACAGGATCATCAATATCACTGCAGGTAACATATCTGTCTCTAACTGGGGCTCCACTGAGCTATACAAGTCTACTGTCATGAAGAGTGGACTGAAGAGTGGAAAATACTGCTAGGCTATATGATTTCTATCTCATTAGTTCCTTACTTCAATAATGTGAGATAAACTTCTTAGCAACTTATCTTGGATCAGTGGTTGAGCCCAGCTAAACACAGCAAACTGATCTGTCTTGCAGCAATGTTTCACATAGTGTGTTATATAATATCACCTCTAACTTTCTACTGCTTGAGTTCACCTCTTATATAATATTGGTTAATGTTCCAGCACCTAAATATAAACAGTACCAGCACCCAAAATTAGTACTGCTGAGTTCTCATGTTAGAGCAGGAGAAGGGGGGATGTGGTGTAGAAGCTAGAGGTCTGTTACCCAAGTCAACTCAACAGGCCTGATGCTATATGTCAGGGTCAGGCTGGGCTGGGCCAAGAGTGGAAAAGGTTACTGGTTATGATGACATCACTTGTGAGAAGTCAGTGATAATATATTCTCTCTCTCCCATCTCTCCCTCTCCTCCCTCTCTCCTCCCCTTTCCCTCCCCCTCTCAACATCTGCCACATTACTCTCTTCCTCCTCCCTCCCTACCTCCCTCTCTCTCTCTCGCTCTCTCTCTCTCTCTCCCTCCCCTCCTCAAATAAATATTATATAATGTAAGGGGAGGGGAGGGAAAAGAAAAGGGGAAGAGGGGGGAGAGGAGGAGAGTGGGGAGAGGAGGAGAGAGGGAGAAGAGAGGAGAGGAGAGGAGAGGAGAGGAGAGGAGAGGAGAGGAGAGGAGAGGAGAGGAGAGGAGAGAGAGGAGAGGAGAGGAGAGGAGAGGAGAGGAGAGGAGAGGAGAGGAGAGGGGGAGAGAGGGAGAAGAGGAGAGGGGAGAGGAGAGGGGAGAGGGGGAGAGAGGAAGAGGAGAGGGGGAGAGAGGAAGAGGAGGAGAGGGGGAGAGGAATAGGGAGGGAGAGGAGGAGAAGAGGAGAGGAGGAGAGAGGTAGAGGAGGAGAGGGGGGAGAGGAGCAGAGAGGGAGAGAGGAGAGGGGGAGAGGGGGAGAGGAGGAGAGGGGGAGGAGAGGGGGAGGGGAGAGAGGGAGAAGAGGAGAGGGTGGAGAGGGGGAGAGAGGGAGAAGAGGAGAGGGGGAGAGAGGGAGAAGAGGAGAGGGGAGAGGGGAGAGGGGGAGAGGGGGAAAAGAGAAGAGGGAGAGAGGGAGAGGAGGAGAGGGGGGAGAGGAGGAGAGAGGCAGAGGAGGAGAGGGGGGAGAGGATGGAGAGGGGGAGAAGAGAGGAGAGGGGGGAGGGGAGAGAGGGAGAAGAGGAGAAGGGAGAGGGGGAGAGGGAGAAGAAAAGAGAGGGGGAGAGATGGCGAGAGGGAGAGGAGGAGAAGAGAGAGGAGCAGAGAGTGAGAAGAGGAGAGGAGGAGAGGAGAGGAGGGTGGAGAGGGGGAGAGAGGGAGAAGAGGAGAGGGTGGAGAGGGGGGAGTGAGGGAGAAGTGGAGATGGGGAGAGAGTGAGAAGAGGAGAGGGGAGAGGGAGAGAGGGGGGAGAGGGGCAGAACAGGAGAGGTGGAGAAGAGGAGATGGGGAGAGGATGAGAGAGGGAGAGGAGAGGGGAGAGAGGAGAGGAGGAGAGGGGGAGGGGAGGGCATAGGGAGAGGAGCGGGGAGAGGGGGAGAGAGGGAGAAGAGGAGAGGGTGGAGAGAGGAAGAGAGGGAGAAGAGGAGAGGGGGAGAGGGGAGAAGGGGAAAAGAGGAGAGGAAAAGAGGGGAAGAGAGAGGGAAAATAGTAGAGGGGGAAAGAAGGATAGAGGGTGAGGAGAGGGGGGAAAGGGGGAGAGAGAGGAGAGGAGGAGAGGGGGAGAGGGGTAGAGGGGAGAGGAGATGAGAGGTGGGAGAAGTTGAGAGAGGGAGAAGAGGAGAGGGAGAGAGGGGGGGAGAGGTGGAGAGATGGAGAAGAGGAGAGGGAAGAGGGGGAGAAGAGAAGAGGAGAGAGGGGGAGAGTAGGAGAGTGGAGAGAGGGGGGAGAGATGGAGAAGAGGAGAGGGGGAGAGGGGGAGAAGGGGAGAGGGGGAGAGGGGGAGAGGGGGAGAGGAGGAGATGGGGAGAGGGGGAGAGAGGGAGAAGAGGAGAGGGGTGAGAGGAGGTGAGGGGGAGAGGAGGGGGAGAGGGGAGAATGGGAGAGGAGGAGAGGGTGGGAGAGGGGGAGAGAGGGAGAGGAGTAGAGGGAGGAGAGGAGAGGAGAGGGAGAGGGGGGAGAGGAGGAGAATAGGTGAGATGGGGAGAGGGGGAGAAGAAAAGAGAGGGGAGAGGGGGAAAGAGGGAGAAAAGGAGAGGGGGAGAGGGGGAGAGGGGGAGAAGAAATTAGAGGGGGAAAGTGGGAGAGTGGGAGAGGAGGAGAGGGGGAAGAGGGGGAGAGAGGGAGAGGAGGAATGGGGAACCAGCTGACTGAGAGGGCCCTAGTGGAGCCACTTGGCTGAGAGGACCCTAGTGGAGCCACTTGGCTGAGAGGACCCTAGTGGAGCCACTTGGCTGAGAGGACCCTAGTGGAGCCACCTAGGCAAAAGAGAGGAGAAATTAACATCAACATGACCTTTCATGATGTGATGGAGAAGATAGGCTTATAGTTGGTATGGTGCAACAACACACGTGATGTGATGGAGAAGATAGGCTTATAGTTGGTATGGTGCAACAACACCCATGTGTACACACATTCCCCTTCCATGGAAAGGTGAACCTCTCTTTGCAGATGAGTTTTTTATATAATTTAATACCTTTGCTTTTGTCTGTTTTTGAAATCATTCATTTCATAGGTCAGAGGTCAAGCTGAGCCGTACCAGGAGTGGAAGAGTGGAAAAGGTTACTGGTTGTGATGACATAACTGGTGAGAAGTCAGTTATGAAAAGATATTCAGTTGACTGCGTGTTAGTCTGTCAGCCCTATCTCTTTTGACATCTCCCTCTCTCTACTCCTCTTCTCTCTCACTCTCCATCTCCCCTCCCCTCCTCCTCTGTCCCATAGCCGCAGGAAGTAGTTTGGGGGTGTAGAAATACAGCTAAACCTAGGGTATGGCTAAATGGGGTGTGTAGAAATACAGCTAAACCTAGGGTATGGCTAAATGGGGTGTGTAGAAATACAACTAAACCTAGTGTATGGCTAAATGGGGTGTGTAGAAATACAAATAAACCTAGGGTATGGCTAAATGGGGTGTGTAGAAATATAGCTAAACCTAGTGTGTGGCTAAATGGGGTGTGTAGAAATACAACTAAACCTAGGGTATGGCTAAATGGGGTGTGTAGAAATATAGCTAAACCTAGTGTGTGGCTAAATGGGGTGTGTAGAAATACAACTAAACCTAGGGTATGGCTAAATGGGGTGTGTAGAAATACAAATAAACCTAGGGTATGGCTAAATGGGGTGTGTAGAAATACAGCTAAACCTAGTGTGTGGCTAAATGGGGTGTGTAGAAATACAGCTAAACCTAGGGTATGGCAAAATGGGGTCTCTATCTCCCCTCCCCCCCCCCCCCTCCCCTCCCCTCCCCTCCCCTCCCCTCCCCTCTCTCTCCACTACGCTCTCCTCCGCCCCCCACCCATCCTCTCTCCTCCGCCCCATCTCTCTCTGCTCATCTCTCGCAGCCCTTTGACATCTCCCTCTCTATCTCCCCTCCCGTCCCGAGAAGGGGAGAAGAGGAGTGGGGGGAGAAGAGGAGAGGGGGAGAAGAGGATAGGAGGAGAAGAGGAGAGGGTGGAGAAGAGGAGAGGGGGAGAAGAGGAGAGGGTGGAGAAGAGGAGAGGGTGGAGAAGAGGAGAGGGTGGAGAAGAGGAGAGGGGGGAGAAGAGGAGAGAGGGAGAAGAGGAGAGGGGGAGAAGAGGAGAGGGTGGAGAAGAGGAGAGGGTGGAGAAGAGGAGAGGGTGGAGTAGAGGAGAGGGGGAGAAGAGGAGAGAGGGAGAAGAGGAGAGGGGGTAGAAGGGTAGACGTTTTTCTGTCATAGTTCCACCCATGGGACTATACCTTCTGTTATCAACAACAAGTGTAAAACTGGACCATGTGACAGTTTGGACCAAGGTAGCCTTGTGGTGGACCAATGTGGTTGATTAACAGAGCATCTGGGTGTGTACCAATAATATCTCCTTTCTCCTGAAGTGTGCACTTGCTCCCTACTTCCCATAATTTAAATGCATTGGATTGGTGGAGGCAGGTACACAACTTTCACTGGGACCTCCCCACATTCTGAAATTGCATTACGTAAGGTGTGAATCTTGACATCTCTGATCTGCATAATAAAAAAATCCCCATCAAAAGCTGTCAATTTAAGCTAGAGATATCAGGTGTTTTGCATGGGCTGTGTCTCAATCCACCACATTCGCCTATGGCGGCCTTCCGCATCTGCAGTGGAAGGTCGCCAAGCTACAGCGGTGTTTGTCAGACCATGAGACATCCCGAAAATATGTATTCTCACAAAAACTTCTGTAGCGAACACAATGGTGTTCTCTGTTTCGCTCTATGACCCCCACTAGTGTCACGGGACTCGATTGAAGGTGTCCAATACAAACGAATGTAAATATGGAGGTAGATTTGTGCCCCCAAAATAAAGGGTTAAATGTGTACAAATAATACAGTACCAAAATAAATCACAAGGAATAAGGTTTTAAAGCTCAAGAAATACAGTATATACAGTATATACACTACCGTTCAAAAGTTTGGGGTCGCTTAGAAATGTCCTTGTTTTCGAAAAGAAAAGCACTTTTGTTGTTCATCAAATTGATTGGAAATACAGTGTAGACATTGTTAATGTTGTAAATGGCTATTGTAGCTGGAAACGGCTGATTTTTAATGGAAAATCTACATAGGCGTACAGAGGCGCATTATCAGCAACCATCAGTCCTGTGTTCCAATGGCAAGTTGTGTTTGCTAATCCAAGTTTATCATTTCAAAAGGCTAATTGATTATTAGAAAACCCTTTTGCAATTATGTTAGAACAGCTGAAAACTGTTGTGCTGATGAAAGAAGCAATAAAACTGTCCTTCTTGAGACTAGTTGAGTATCTGGAGCATCAGCAATTATGGGTTCTATTACAGGCTCAAAATGGCCAGAAACAAAGAACTTTCTTCTGAAACTCGTCAGTCTATTCTTGTTCTGAGAAATGAAGGCTATTCCATGCGAGAAATTGCCAAGAAACTGAAGATCTCGTACAACGCTGTGTACTACTCCCTTCACAGAACATCGCAAACTGGCTCTAACCAGAATAGAAAGAGGAGTGGGAGGCCCCGGTCCACAACTGAGCAAGAGGACAAATACATTAGAGTGTCTAGTTTGAGAAACAGACGCCTCACAGGTCTTCAACTGGCAGCTTCATTAAATAATACCCGAAAAACACTGGTCTCAATGTCAAAAGTGAAGAGGCGTCTCCGGGATGCTGACCTAGGCAGAGTTGCAAAGAAAAAAGTCCAGTGTCTGTGTTCTTTGCCCATCTTAATCTTTTATTTTTATTGGCCAGTCTGAGATGTGGCTTTTTTCTTTGCAACTCTGCCTAGAATTTTTGTAAGTCGCTCTGGATAAGAGCGTCTGCTAAATGACGTAAATGTAAATGTAAGGTCAGCAATGGTACATAGTTCCTCTGTGGAGATCGGAGAACCTTCCAGAAGGACAACCATCACTGCAGCACTCCACCAAGCAGGCCTTTATGGTAGAGTGGCCAGACGGAAGCCACTCCTCAGTAAAAGGCACATGACAAATGGCACCTAAAGGACTCTCAGACCATGAGAAACAAGATTCTCTGGTCTGGTGAAGCCAAGATTGAACTCTTTGGCCTGAATGCCAAGTGTCAAGTCTTGAGGAAACCTGGCACCATCCCTACGGTGAAGCATGGTGGTGGCAGCATCATGCTGTGGGGATATTGTTCAGCGGCAAGGACTGGGAGACTACTCAGGATCGAGGGAAAGATGAACATAGCAAAGTGCAGATAGATCCTAGTGGAGCCGGCTGGCTGAGAGGGCCCTAGTGGAGCTAGCTGGCTGAGGTCACCCTGCTCAAGAAAGCACATATACAGGGCCATCTGAAGTTTGCCAATGAACATCTGAATGATTCAGAGGAGAACTGGGTGAAAGTGTTGTGGTCAGATGAGACCAAAATGGAGCTCTTTGGCATCAACTCAACTCGCCGTGTTTGGAGGAGGAGGAATGCTGCCTATGACCCCAAGAACACCATCCCCACCGTCAAACATGGAGGTGGAAACATTATGCTTTGGGGGTGTTTTTCTGCTAAGGGGACAGGACAACTTCACAGCATTAAAGGGACGATGGACGAGGCCATGTACCGTCAAATCTTGGGTGAGAACCTCCTTCCCTCAGCCAGGGCATTGAAAATGGGTCGTGGATGGGTATTCCAGCATGACAATGACCCAAAACACACAGCCAAGGCAACAAAGGAGTGGCTCAAGAAGAAGCACATTAAGGTCCTGGAGTGGCCTAGCCAGTCTCCAGACCTTAATCCCATAGAAAATCTGTGGAGGGAGCTGAAGGTTCGAGTTGCCAAACGTCAGCCTCAAAACCTTAATGACTTGGAGAAGATCTGCAAAGAGGAGTGGAACAAAATCCCTCCTGAGATGTGTGCAAACCTGGTGGCCAACTACAAGAAATGTGTGACCTCTGTGATTGCCAACAAGGGTTTTGCCACCAAGTACTATGTCATGTTTTGCAGAGGGGTCAAATACTTATTTCCCTCATTAAAATGCAAATAAATTTATAAAATTTTTTGACATGAGTTTTTCTGGATTTTTATGTTGATATTCTGTCTCTCACTGTTCAAATAAACCTACCATTAAAATTATAGACTGATCATGTCTTTGTCAGTGGGCAAACGTACAAAATCAGCAGGGGATCAAATACTTTTTTCCATCACTGTAAATGTAGTTTAATTAGTTTATGAACTATTTTATCTTTATTTATAGACTATTTTATATTTCATTTACCGTGTATTGACCAACGACCTGTACAGGTCCATACTGACACACTTGTGTTGGTGTTTGTTTTGTACATAGTTAATAATTTAACATTTCAAATGTCTTTCTCTTTTGAAACTTTTGTTTGCTTAATGTTAACGGTTTGTGATTGTTTATTTCACTTGCTTTGGCAATGTTAGCATATGTTTCCGATGCCAATTGAGAGAGAGAGTGACCTTTCATGATGTGATGGGGAAGATAGGCTTGTCGTTGGTATTGTGCAACAACACCCATGTGTACACACATTCCCCTTCCATGGAAAGGTGAACCTCTCTTTGCAGATTACTTTATATATAATTTAATGCATTTGCTTTCGTCTGTTTTTTAAATCATTAATTTCATATTTCAGGGTCAAGCTGAGCTGGACCAAGAGTTGAAGAGTGGACAAGGTTACTGGTTATGATGATATCACTGTTGAGAAGTCAGTTATGAAAATATATTCAGTTTACTGCGTGTTAGTCTGTCAGCCCTATCTCTTTTGACATCTCCCTCTCTCTACTCCTCTTCTCTCTCACTCTCCATCTCCCCTCCCCTCCTCCTCTGTCCAATAGCAGCAGGAAGTAGTTTGGGGGTGTAGAAATACAGCTAAACCTAGGGTATGGCTAAATGGGGTGTGTAGAAATACAGCTAAACCTAGGGTATGGCTAAATGGGGTGTGTAGAAATAAAACTAAACCTAGGGTATGGCTAAATGTCACGCCCTGACTCTGAGGACTTGTATTTGTTGAGTCAGGGTGTGTATTTTCTGGGTTGTGTTTGCTATGTCGATGTTCTGTGTTTAAGATCTAGAATGGGTAGATCTATGTTGGCCTGTGTAGTTCCCAATCAGAGGCAGCTGTTGCTCGTTGTTCTGATTGGGGACCATACTTAGGTAGCCTGTTGGCACCAGTTAGTTGTGGGATCTTATGTGTGAGGTATGTTATTTGTCTACCTTGGACTTCACGTTTCGTTTTGTTGTTTTGTCATGTGTTCAGTACGTAAATAAATATGAATGCATATCACGCTGCGCCTTGGTCCTTCTGTTCATGAACGATCGTGACAGAAGATCCCACCAAAATAGGACCAAGCAGCGTGTTCAGGAGCAAACGCCGGGAATTAAACAGGAGGTTACTTTAGTAGATGTCCTCCTCGGTTGGGGAGAATCACGGAGGAAGAGGCCGTCCGTTACCGGAGGGCGATGAATGAGGATGCCCAGGTAGGAGATGAGAAACGGCGGCAACAGTGCTGACGACGGAGACCCGAGAGGCAACCCAAATAAAAAAATGTGGGGGGGCACACGGTGTGGACGATGAGGCAGCAGGAGGCAGCGACAGGGCGATTCTGCAGGTTAGGAGAAGAGGCCACCAGGTTACGGGGGCTATTGGTTCAGAGGGGAGCAGGAGTTATTTGGTCAGAGGGAGGAGCTACAGGAGGCTATAAGGGAGAAGGAGAGTGTAGAGGCACGGCGAGAGGAGCTGGTTAGGCAGCAGAAGGAGCGGGGGTTTATAAGGGAAAACAGTCCCGCTCCTCGCACCAAGCAAGTGGTGCGTGTCGCCAGTCCGGTCCGGCCCGTTCCTGATCCCCGCACTAAGCCAGTGGTTCGTGTTCCCAGTACGGCCCGACCCATTCCTGCTTCCCGCACGAGGCCAGTGGTGTGTGTTCCCAGTACGGTCCGGCCCGTTCCTGCTCCCTGCACTAAGCAAGTGGTGCGTGTTCCCAGTACGGCCCGACCCGTTCCTGCTCCCCGCACTAAGCCAGTGGTGCGTGTCGCCAGCCCGTTCCGGCCTGTTCCTGTCCCTCGCACCAAACCTGTGGTGCGCGTCGCCAGCCTGGCCCGGCCTGTTCCTGCTCCCCGCACTAAGCCAGTGGTGCGCGTCGCCAGCCCGGTCCGGCCTGTTCCTGTCCCTCGCACCAAACCTGTGGTGCGCGTCGCCAGCCTGGCCCGGCCTGTTCCTGCTCCTCGCACCAAACCTGTGGTGCGCGTCGTCAGCCCGGTCTGACCCGTTCCTGCTCCCTGCACCAAGCCAGTGGTGCGTGTGTCCAGTCCGGCACGACCCGTGCCTGTTCCACCGGTGCCTGGTCCGGCACCGGTCAGCTGCTTCACTCCGGAGCAAGAGCAATCCGCTCCACCGGGGTCCAGTCCAGCTCAGGTCAGCGGCTCCACTCCGGAGCCAGAGTAATCCGCTCCACCAAGGTCCGGTCCAGCTCCGGTCAGCTGCTCCACTCCGGAGCCAGAGCAATCCGCTCCACCGGTGCCTGATCCAGCTCCGGTCAGCTGCTCCACTCCGGAGCCAGAGCAATCCGCTCCACCGGGGTCCAGTCCAGCTCCGGTCAGCGGCTCCACTCCGGAGCCAGAGCAATCCCCTCCACCGGGGTCAGGTCCAGCTCCGGTCAGCTGCTCCACTCCGGAGCCAGAGCAATCCACTCCACCGGTGCCTGATCCAGCTCCGGTCAGCGGCTCCACTCCGGAGCCAGAGCAGTTCGATCCACCGTCGTCAGGTCCAGCTCCAGTCAGCGGTTCCAGTCCAGACCCAGACGTCAGCCCCTCTCCAGGTTCGGGGTCTCCCACACCAGGGTCCAGACAGGGCTTGGTACATCGTGGGAGGAAGGAGAGGGGAAGCAGCGTGCCGAGGTCCAGACCAGACCAGGGGCGCAACAGGGAGGTGGAGAGTAAGTGGTGGTCACGCCCGGAGCCGGATCCGCCTCCGAGGCGGAATGCCCACCCGGCCCCCTACCCTGTTAGGTTTATGTGGCGCGGTCGGAGTCCGCACTTTGGGGGTACTGTCACGCCCTGACTCTGAGGACTTGTATTTGTTGAGTCAGGGTGTGTATTTTCTGGGTTGTGTTTGCTATGTCGATGTTCTGTGTTTAAGATCTAGAATGGGTAGATCTATGTTGGCCTGTGTGGTTCCCAATCAGAGGCAGCTGTTGCTCGTTGTCTCTGATTGGGGTCCATACTTAGGCAGCCTGTTGGCACCAGTTAGTTGTGGGATCTTGTTCCGTGGGAGGTATGTTATTTGTCTACCTTGGACTTCACGTTTCGTTTGTTGTTTTGTCGTGTGTTCAGTACGTAAATAAATATGAATGCATATCACGCTGCGCCTTGGTCCTTCTCGTTCATGAACGACCGTGACACTAAATGGGGTGTGTAGACACACAACTAAACCCAGTGTATGGCTAAATGGGGTGTGTAGAAATACAGCTAAACCTAGGGTATGGCTAAATGGGGTGTGTAGAAATACAACTAAACCTAGTGTATGGCTAAATGGGGTGTGTAGAAATACAGCTAAACCTAGGGTATGGCTAAATGGGGGTGTGTAGAAATACAAATAAACCTAGGGTATGGCTAAATGGGGTGTGTAGAAATACAAATAAACCTAGGGTATGGCTAAATGGGGTGTGTAGAAATACAAATAAACCTAGGGGTATGGCTAAATGGGGTGTGTAGAAATACAGCTAAACCTAGGGTATGGCTAAATGGGGTCTCTATCTCCCCTCCCTCCCCTCCCCCCCCTCCCCTCCCCCTCCCCTCCCTCCCCTCTCCTCTCTCTCCACTACGCTCTCTCCGCCCCCCACCCATCCTCTCTCCTCCGCCCCCATCTCTCTCTGCTCATCTCTCGCTGCCCTTTGACATCTCCCTCTCTATCTCCCCTCCCGTCCTCTGTCCCCTCTTCTCTCTCTCCACTACCCTCCCCTCCTCACTCTCTCTCTCTCTTTCTTCCTGACATATAGCATCAGGCTTGTTGAGCTTGACTCAGTTGACTTGGGTAACAGACCTCTAGCTACCCCCTTCCCCTTGCTCTATTGAACCTTTAATAAACCTTTATTTAACTAGGCAAGTCAGTTAAGAACAAATTCTTATTTACAATGGTGGCCTACCCAGGCCAAACCCTCCCCTAACCCGGACGATGCTGGGCCAATTGTGTGCCGCACTATGGGACTCCCAATCCCGGGCGGTTGTTATATAGCCTGGGATCGAACCCGGGTCTGTACTGACGCCTCTAGCACTGCGATGCAGTGCCTATGATCACTGCGCCTCTCGGGAGGCAATAGAAACATAAGACGACTATTAAATAGATACATAATATATACTCTCATTAATTTCCATAGGGACAGATACAATCAATCATTGACACACTGAATATACAACATCACATACACCATCACACCTTAAATGACATTAGTGCCTGTCCCCAGATGGACAGTTATGCTACAATAAATTACATTTACTGGTGATTACATCATTGTCCTGCTTTAAGACAGATTTTTACTGTCTGCATCCAGTTGCATGTTATTTACTAACTCTGCAAATGATCATATATCTTACAATATCAAAACATATCTCAGTAACTGTCACAAGTGTATATCAGTATAACAGCATCCTACCTGTGCTCCAGAACAGGATCATCAATATCACTGCCGGTATCATATCTGTCTCTAACTGGGGCTCCACTGAGCTATACAAGTCTAGCATCGCAGTGCTAGATTTGCCACTAGAGATCCTGGTTCGAATCCAGGCTCTGTCGTAGCCGGCCGCGACCGGGAGACCCATAGGGCGGCGCACAATTGGCTCAGCGTCGTCCAGGGTAGGGGAGGGAATGACCGGCAGGGATGTAGCTCAGTTGGTAGAGCATGGCGTTTGCAATGCCAGGGTTGTGGGTTCGATTCCCATGGGGGGCCAGTATAAAAATAATTAAAAAAATAATGATGTATGCACTAACTGTAAGTCACTCTGGATAAGAGCGTCTGCTAAATGACGTAAGTCTACTGTCATGAAGAGTGGACTGAAGAGTGGAAAATACTGCTAGGCTATATGATTTCTATCTCATTAGTTCCTTACTTCAATAATGTGAGATAAACTTCTTAGCAACTTATCTTGGATCAGTGGTTGAGCCCAGCTAAACACAGCAAACTGATCTGTCTTGCAGCAATGTTTTACATAGTGTGTTATATAATATCACCTCTAACTTTCTACTGCTTGAGTTCACCTCTTATAGAATATTGGCTTAACGTTCCTTAATGTTCCAGGCAGTGAAAATACTTTAATCTTTCTTTTATATAGTTATCAAAATTCTCAGCCATTTGTACTTCTACTTTTTGCACAGACAGCTCACACTCTCCTACAAACACCAGCTGGCTGAGAGGGCCCTAGTGGAGCCACCTGGCTGAGAGGGCCCTAGTGGAGCCACCTGGCTGAGAGGGCCTAGTGGAGCCACCTGGCTGAGAGGGCCCTAGTGGAGCCACCTGGCTGAGAGCACCCTAGTGGAGCCAGCTAGTTTATATTTCATTTACAGTGTATTGACCGACGGCCTATACAGGTCAGGACTGATACACTCATTTTTATTTTTTGTTTTTTTATAGTGTTAAATTTCAAATGACTTTCTCTTTTGAGACTTTTGTGTTTTTAAAGTTTACTGTTTGTGATTGTTTATTTCACTTGCTTTGTCAATGTTAACATATGTTTCCCGTGTCAATGAAACCCCTTTGAATTGAACTGAGAAAGAGACTGAGAGAGAGAGAGAGGGGGAGGGGCAAAAGAGAGGAGAAATGAACATCAACATCACCTTCCATGATGTGATGGAGAAGATAGGCTTATAGTTGGTATGGTGCAACAACACACGTGATGTGATGGGGAAGATAGGCTTATAGTTGGTGTGGTGCAACAACACACGTGATGTGATGGAGAAGATAGGCTTATAGTTGGTATGATGCAATAACACCCATGTGTACACACATTCCCCTTCCGTGGAAAGGTGAACCTCTCTTTGCAGATTAGTTTATATATAATTTAATACCTTTGCTTTTGTCTGTTTTTGAAATCATTAATTTCATAGGTTAGAGGTCAAGCTGAGCCTTACCAGGAGTGGAAGAGTGGAAAAGGTTACTGGTTGTGATGACATAACTGGTGAGAAGTCAGTTATGAAAAGATAATCAGTTGACTGCGTGTTAGTCTGTCAGCCCTATCTCTTTTGACATCTCCCTCTCGCTACTCCTCTTCTCTCTCACTCTCCATCTCCCCTCCCCTCCTCCTCTGTCCCATAGCCGCAGGAAGTAGTTTGGGGGTGTATAAATACAGCTAAACCTAGGGTATGGCTAAATGGGGTGTGTAGAAATACAGCTAAACCTAGGGTATGGCTAAATGGGGTGTGTAGATATACAGCTAAACCTAGGGTATGGCTAAATGGGGTGTGTAGAAATACAACTAAACCTAGGGTATGGCTAAATGGGGTGTGTAGAAATACAGCTAAACCTAGGGTATGGCTAAATGGGGTGTGTAGAAATACAACTAAACCTAGGGTATGGCTAAATGGGGTGTGTAGAAATACAACTAAACCTAGGGTATGGCTAAATGTCACGCCCTGCCTCTGAGGACTTGTATTTGTTGAGTCAGGTGTGTATTTTCTGGGTTGTGTTTGCTATGTCGATGTTCTGTGTTTAAGATCTAGAATGGGTAGATCTATGTTGGCCTGTGTGGTTCCCAATCAGAGGCAGCTGTTGCTCGTTGTCTCTGATTGGGGACAATACTTAGGCAGCCTCTTGGCACCAGTTAGTTGTGGGATCTTTTTCCTTGTGAGGTATGTTATTTGTCTACCTTGGACTTCACGTTTCGTTTGTTGTTTTGTCGTGTGTTCAGTACGTAAATAAATATGAATGCATATCACGCTGCGCCTTGGTCCTTCTCGTTCATGAACGATCGTGACACTAAATGGGGTGTGTAGAAACACAACTAAACCCAGTGTATGGCTAAATGGGGTGTGTAGAAATACAGCTAAACCTAGGGTATGGCTAAATGGGGTGTGTAGAAATACAAATAAATCTAGGGTATGGCTAAATGGGGTGTGTAGAAATACAGCTAAACCTAGGGTATGGCTAAATGGGGTGTGTAGAAATACAAATAAACCTAGGGTATGGCTAAATGGGGTGTGTAGAAATACAACTAAACCTAGTGTATGGCTAAATGGGGTGTGTAGAAATACAGCTAAACCTAGGGTATGGCTAAATGGGGTGTGTAGAAATACAACTAAACCTAGGATATGGCTAAATGTCACGCCCTGACTCTTAGGACTTGTATTTGTTGAGTCAGGGTGTGTATTTTCTGGGTTGTGTTTGCTATGTTGATGTTCTGTGTTTAAGATCTAGAATGGGTAGATCTATGTTGGCCTGTGTAGTTCCCAATCAGAGGCAGCTGTTGCTCATTGTTCTGATTGGGGACCATACTTAGGCAGCCTGTTGGCACCAGTTAGTTGTGGGATCGTTTTCCGTGTGAGGTATGTTATTTGTCTACCTTGGACTTCACGTTTCATTTGTTGTTTTGTCATGTGTTCAGTACGTAAATAAATATGAATGCATATCACGCTGCGCCTTGGTCCTTCTCGTTCATGAACGATCGTGACAGAAGATCCCACCAAAATAGGACCAAGCAGCGTGTTCAGGAGCAAACGCCGGGAATTAAACAGGAGGTTACTTTAGTAGATGTCCTCCTCGGTTGGGGGAGAATCACGGAGGAAGAGGCCGTCCGTTACCGGAGGGCGATGAATGAGGATGCCCAGGTAGGAGATGAGAAACGGCGGCAACAGTGCTGACGACGGAGACCCGAGAGGCAACCCCAATAAAAAAATTTGGGGGGGGCACACGGTGTGGACGATGAGGCAGCAGGAGGCAGCGACAGGGCGATTCTGCAGGTTAGGAGAGGAGGCCACCAGGTTACGGGGGCTATTGGTTCAGAGGGAGCAGGAGTTATTTGGTCAGAGGGAGGAGCTACAGAAGGCTATAAGGGAGAAGGAAGAGGAGAGGGGGAGAAGAGGAGAGGGGGAGAGGGCGAGAGAGGAAGAGGAGAGGGGGAGAGAGGAAGAGGAGGAGAGGGGGAGAGGAAGAGGGAGGGAGAGGAGGAGAAGAGGAGAGGAGGAGAGAGGTAGAGGAGGAGAGGGGGGAGAGGAGCAGAGAGGGAGAAGAGGAGAGGGGGAGAGGGGGAGAGGAGGAGAGGGGAGGAGAGGGGGAGTGGGGAGAGAGGGAGAAGAGGAGAGGGTGGAGAGGGGGAGAGAGGGAGAAGAGGAGAGGGGGAGAGAGGGAGAAGAGGAGAGGGGGAGAGGGGGAGAAGAGAAGAGGGAGAGAGGGAGAGGAGGAGAGGGGGGAGAGGAGGAGAGAGGCAGAGGAGGAGAGGGGGGAGAGGATGGAGAGGGGGAGAAGAGAGGAGAGGGGGGAGGGGAGAGAGGGAGAAGAGGATAAGGGAGAGGGGAGAGGGGGAGAAGAAAAGAGAGGGGGAGAGATGGCGAGAGGGAGAGGAGGAGAAGGGAGAGGAGCAGAGAGTGAGAAGAGGAGAGGAGGAGAGGAGAGGAGGGTGGAGAGGAGGAGAGAGGAGAAGAGGAGAGGGTGGAGAGGGGGAGTGAGGGAGAAGTGGAGATGGGGAGAGAGTGAGAAGAGGAGAGGGGGAGAGGGAGAGAGGGGGGAGAGGGGGAGAACAGGAGAGGTGGAGAAGAGGAGATGGGGAGAGGATGAGAGAGGGAGAGGAGAGGGGGAGAGAGGGAGAGGAGGAGAGGGGGAGGGGAGGAGATAGAGAGGGGGAGAGGGGGAGAGGGGGAGAGGGGGAGAGAGGGAGAAGAGGAGAGGTGGAGAGAGGTAGAGAGGGAGAAGAGGAGAGGGGGGAGAGGGAGAGGGGGGAAAAGAGGAGAGGAAAGGAGGGAAGAGAGAGGGAAAAGAGTAGAGGGGGAAAGAAGGAGATAGGGAGAGGAGAGGGGGAAAGGGGGAGAGAGGGAGAGGAGGAGAGGAGAGGGGTAGAGGGGAGAGGAGAGGAGAGGTGGGAGAAGTTGAGAGAGGGAGAAGAGGAGAGGGAGAGAGGGGGAGAGGTGGAGAGAGGGAGAAGAGGAGAGGGGAAGAGGGGGAGAGGGGGGAGAGGGGGAGAAGCTCATCACTAAGCTAAGGATCTAAGCTAAGCCCTCTCAGGAGACTAAAAAGATTTGGCATGGGTCCTCAGATCCTCAAAAAATTCTACAGCTGCACCATCGAGAGCATCCTGACTGGTTGCATCACCGCCTGGTATGGCAACTGCTTGGCCTCTGACCGCAAGGCACTACAGAGGGTAGTGCGTACGGCCCAGTACATCACTGGGGCAAAGCTCCCTGCCATCCAGGACCTCTATACCAGGCGGTGTCAGAGGAAGGCCCTCAAAATTGTCAAAGACTCCAGCCACCCTAGTCATAGACTGTTCTCTCTGCTACCGCACGGCAAGCGGTACCGGAGTGCCAAGTCTAGGTCCAAAAGACTTCTCAACAGCTTCTACCCCAAGCCATAAGACTCCTGAACAGCTAATCATGGCTACCCGGACTATTTGCACTGCCCCCCCACCCCATCCTTTTTACGCTGCTGCTACTCTGTTAAGTATTTATGCATAGTCACTTTAACTCTACCCACATGTACATATTACCTCAACTACCTCAACTAGCCGGTGCCCCCGCACATTGACTATGCAACGGTACCCCCTGTATATATAGCCTCCCTACTGTCACTTTATTTTACTGTATATATAGCCTCCCTACTGTCACTTTATTTTACTTCTGCTCTTTTTTTTCTCAACACTTTTTTGTTGTTGTTTTATTCTTACTTGTTTGTTTAAAATAAATGCACTGTTGGTTAAGGGCTGTAAGTAAGCATTTCACTGTAATGTCTGCACCTGTTGTATTCGGCGCATGTGACCAATAAAATTTGATTTGATTTGATTTGATTTGAGAAGAAAAGAGAGGGTGAAAGAGGGAGAAGAGGAGAGAGGGAGAGGGGGAGAAGAAAAGACAGGTGGAGAAGGGGAGAGAGGGAGAAGAGGAGAGGGGGAGAGGGGGGAAAGAGAAGAGGGAGAGAGGGGGAGAGTAGGAGAGTGGAGAGAGGGTGGGAGAGATGGAGAAGAGGAGAGGGGGGAGGGGGAGAAGGGGAGAGGGGGAGAGGGGGGAGAGGGGGAGAGAGGGAGAGGAGGATATGTGGAGAGGGGGAAAGAGGGAGAAGAGGAGAGGGAGAGAGGGGAGAGAGGGAGAAGAGGAGAGGGGTGAGAGGAGGTGAGGGGGAGAGGAGAGGGGGAGAGGGGGGAGAATGGTAGAGGAGGAGAGGGTGGGAGAGGGGAGAGGGGAGAGGAGTAGAGGGAGGAGAGGAGAGGGAGAGGGGGGAGAGGAGGAGAATAGGTGAGAGGGGGAGAGGGGGAGAAGAAAAGAGAGGGGAGAGGGGGAAAGAGGGAGAAAAGGAGAGGGGGAGAGGGGGAGAGGGGGAGAAGATATTAGAGGGGGAAAGTGGGAGAGTGGGAGAGGAGGAGAGGGGGAAGAGGGGGAGAAAGGGAGAGGAGGATTGGGGAACCAGCTGACTGAGAGGGCCCTAGTGGAGCCACTTGGCTGAGAGGACCCTAGTGGAGCCACCTAGGCAAAAGAGAGGAGAAATGAACATAAACATGACCTTTCATGATGTGATGGGGAAGATAGGCTTATAGTTGGTGTGGTGCAACAACACACGTGATGTGATGGGGAAGATAGGCTTATCGTTGGTATGACGCAACAACACCCATGTATACACACATTCCCCTTCCGTGGAAAGGTGAACCTCTCATTGCAGATGAGTTTATATATAATTTCATACCTTTGCTTTTGTCTGTTTTTGAAATCATTCATTTCATAGGTCAGGGGTCAAGATGAGCCGTACCAGGAGTGGAAGTGTGGACAAGGTTACTGGTTGTGATGACATCACTGGTTAGAAGTCAGTGATGAAAAGATATTCAGTTGACTGCGTGTTAGTCTGTCAGTCCTATCTCTTTTGACATCTCCCCTCCCTTCTCTCTCCCTCTCTATCTCCCTCCCTCCTCTGCCCCCTCCATCCTCTCTCCTACTCTCTCCTCTCCTCTGCCCTCCCCACCCTCCTCTCTGTCCTCTCTCTCTCTTCCTGACATATAGCATCAGGCCTGTTGAGCTTGACTCAGGTCACAGACCTCTAGCATCTACACCACCCATTCTCCTACACTAACATAAGACCAATATAATATATAATATATACTCTCATTTGTTAACATACAGACATATACAATCAATCATTGACACACTGAATATACAACAGTCAGATGCATGGCACCATCACAACTTAACTGACATTAGTGCCTGTCCCCAGATGGACAATTATGCTATAGTAAAGTACATTTACAGGTGATCACATCATTGTCCTGCTTTGAGACAGATTTTACTGTCTGCTTCCAGTTGTATGTTCTTTACTAGCCCTGTAAATGATCATATATCTTACAATATCAAATCATATCTCAGTAACTGTCACAAGTGTATATCAGTATAACAGCATCCTACCTGTGCTCCAGAACAGGATCATCAATATCACTGCAGGTATCATATCTGTCTCTAACTGGGGCTCCACTGAGCTATACAAGTCTACTGTCATGAAGAGTGGACTGAAGAGTGGAAAATACTGCTAGGCTATATGTCATTAGTTCATTAGGTCTTTGATGTGAGATAAACGTCTTAGCAACTTATATTGGATCAGTGGTTGAACCCAGCTAACAACATCAAACTGATCTGTTTTGAAAACCCCCACAGGACACTGCTGACAGAGTAGCAATGTTTCACATAGTGTGTCCTATAATATCACCTCTAACTTTCTACTGCTTGAGTTCACCTCTTATAGAATATTGGTTAATGTTCCAGCACCTAAATATAAACAGTACCAGCACCCAAAATGAGTACTGATGAGGTCTCATGTTTGAGCAGGAGAAGGGGGGATGTGGTGTAGAAGCTAGAGGTCTGTTACCCAAGTCAACTCAACAGGCCTGATGCTATATGTCAGGGTCAGGCTGGGCTGGGCCAAGAGTGGAAAAGGTTACTGGTTATGATGACATCACTTGTGAGAAGTCAGTGATAATAATATATTCTCTCTCTCCCATCTCTCCCTCTCCTCCCTCTCTCCTCCCCTTTCCCTCCCCTTCTCAACGTCTGCCACATTACTCTCTTCCTCCTCCCTCCCTCCCTCTCTCTCTCTCTCTCTCTCCCTCCCTCCCCTCCTCAAATATATATTATATAATGTAAGGGGAGGGAAAAGAAGAGGGGAAGAGGGGGGAGAGGAGGAGAGGAGAGTGGGGAGAGGAGGAGAGAGGGAGAGGAGGTTGAGAGAGGGAGAGGAGGAGAAGGGGAAAGGAGGAGAGGAGGAGAGGAGGAGAGGAGAGGGGGAGATAGGGAGAAGAGGAGAGGGTGGAGAGGGGGAGAGAGGGAGAAGAGGAGAGGGGAGAGGGAGGAGAGGGGAGAAGAGGAGAGGGGGAGAGGGGAGAGAGGAAGAGAGAGGGGGAGAGGAGGAAGAGGAGGAGAGGGGGAGAGGGAGACAGAGGGAGAGGAGGAGAAGAGGAGAGGAGGAGAGAGAGAGGTAGAGGAGGAGAGGGGGGAGAGGAGCAGAGAGGGAGAAGAGGAGAGGGGGAGAGAGGGAGTGGGGGAGGGGGGAGAGGGGGAGAGGGGGCGAGGGAAGAAGAGGAGAGGGGGAGAGGAGGAGAGGGGGAGAGGGGGCAAAGAGAAGAGGGAGAGAGGGGGAGAGAGGGAGAGGAGGAGAGGGGGGAGAGGAGGAGAGAGGCAGAGGAGGAGAGGGGGGAGAGGGTGGAGAGGGGGAGAAGAGAGGACAAATAAACCTAGGGTATGGCTAAATGGGGTGTGTAGAAATACAGCTAAACCTAGTGTGTGGCTAAATGGGGTGTGTAGAAATACAGCTAAACCTAGGGTATGGCAAAATGGGGTCTCTATCTCCCCTCCCCTCCCCTCCCCTCCCCTCCTCTGTCCCCTCCCCTCTCCTCTCTCTCCACTACGCTCTCCTCCGCCCCCCACCTCTCCTCTCTCCTCCGCCTCATCTCTCTCTGCTCATCTCTCGCAGCCCTTTGACATCTCCCTCTCTATCTCCCCTCCCGTCCTCTGTCCCCTCTTCTCTCTCTCCACTACCCTCCCCTCTCCTCTCTCTCTCTCTCTCTCTCTCTCTCTCTCTCTCTCTCTCTCTCTCTTCCTGACATATAGCATCAGGCTTGTTGAGCTTGACTCAGTTGACTTGGGTAACAGACCTCTAGCTACCCCCCTTCCCCTTGCTCTATTGAACTTTAATAAACCTTTATTTAACTAGGCAAGTCAGTTAAGAACAAATTCTTATTTACAATGATGGCCTACCCAGGCCAAACCCTCCCCTAACCCGGACGATGCTGGGCCAATTGTGCGCCGCTCTATGGGACTCCCAATCCCGGCCGGTTGTGATATAGCCTGGGATCGAACCTGGGTCTGTAGTGACGCCTCTAGCACTGCGATGCAGTGCCTATGATCACTGCGCCTCTCGGGAGGCCATAGCAAAAATTTGACGAATATTAAATAGATACATCATATATACTCTCATTCATTTCCATAGGGACAGATACAATCAATCATTGACACACTGAATATACAACATCACATACACCATCACACCGTAAATGACATTAGTGCCTGTCCCCAGATGGACAGTTATTGTCACGCCCTGGCTCTGGGGACTCTTTAATGTTGAGCCAGGGTGTGTAGGTTTCATTGTTTAGTTTTCTATGTTTGTGTTCTAGATCGTTTAGATCTATGTTGGCCAGGGTGGTTCCCAATCAGAGGCAGCTGTAGCTTGTTGTCTCTGATTGGGGACCATACTTAGGCAGCCTGTTTGGCACTGTTATTTTGTGGGATCTTGTTCCGTTTGGTTTGTGTTATGACCTAGGACGTCACGTATCATTTGGTTTATTGTTTTGGTTCGTGTGTGTACTAAATAAAGTATGTACGCCTATCACGCTGCGCCTTGGTGCGCTTCCGTCAACGATCGTGACAGTTATGCTACAGTAAATTACATTTACTGGTGATTACATCATTGTCCTGCTTTAAGACAGATTTTTACTGTCTGCATCCAGTTGCATGTTATTTACTAACCATGCAAATGATCATATATCTTACAATATCAAAACATATGCTCGAGAACAGGATCATCAATATCACTGCCGGTATCATATCTGTCTCTAACTGTGGCTCCACTGAGCTATACAAGTCTACTGTCATGAAGAGTGGACTGAAGAGTGGAAAATACTGCTAGGCTATATGATTTCTATCTCATTAGTTCCTTACTTCAATGATAAAATAATAATAATATGCCATTTAGCAGACGCTTTTATCCAAAGCGACTTACAGTCATGCGTGCATACATTTTTGTGTATGTGTGGTCCCGGGGATCGAACCCACTGGCTCCACTAGGCCCTCTCATGATGTGAGATAAACTTCTGAGCAACTTATCTTGGATCAGTGGTTGAGCCCAGCTAAACACAGCAAACTGATCTGTCTTGCAGCAATGTTTCACATAGTGTGTCCTATAATATCACCTCTAACTGTCTACTGCTTGAGTTCATCTCTTATAGAATATTGGCTTAATGTTCCTTAATGTTCCAGGAAGTGAAAATACTTTAATCTTTCTTTTATATAGTTATCAAAATTCTCAGCCATTTGTACTTCTACTTTTTGCACAGACAGCTCACACTCTCCTACAAACACCAGCTGGCTGAGAGGGCCCTAGTGGAGCAACCTGGCTGAGAGGGCCTAGTGGAGCCACCTGGCTGAGAGGGCCCTAGTGGAGCCACCTGGCTGAGAGGGCCCTAGTGGAGCCACCTGGCTGAGAGGGCCTAGTGGAGCCACCAGGCTGAGAGGGCCCTAGTGGAGCAACCTGGCTGAGAGGGCCTTAGTGGAGCCACCTGGCTGAGAGGGCCTAGTGGAGCCACCTGGCTGAGAGGGCCTAGTGGAGCCACCTGGCTGAGAGGGCCTTAGTGGAGCCACCTGGCTGAGAGGGCCTAGTGGAGCCACCTGGCTGAGAGGGCCTAGTGGAGCCACCTGGCTGAGAGGACCCTAGTGGAGCCACCTGGCTGAGAGGACCCTAGTGGAGCAACCTGGCTGAGATGGCCCTAGTGGAGCCACCTGGCTGAGAGGGCCTAGTGGAGCCACCTGGCTGAGAGGGCCCTATTGAGCCACCTGGCTGAGAGGACCCTAGTGGAGCCACCTGGCTGAGAGCATCCTAGTGGAGCCAGCTGGCTGAGAGCACCCTAGTGGAGCCAGCTAGTTTATATTTCATTTACAGTGTATTGACCGACGGCCTATACAGGTCAGGACTGATACACTCATTTTTATTTTTTGTTTTTTTATATAGTTAAATTATTAACATTTCAAATCAATCAATCAATTTTATTTTATATAGCCCTTCTTACATCAGCTAATATCTCGAAGTGCTGTACAGAAACCCAGCCTAAAACCCCAAACAGCTAGTAATGCAGGTGTAGAAGCACGGTGGCTAGGAAAAACTCCCTAGAAAGGCAAAACCTAGGAAGAAACCTAGAGAGGAACCAGGCTATGAGGGGTGGCCAGTCCTCTTCTGGCTGTGCCGGGTGGAGGTTATAACAGAACCATGCCAAGATGTTCAAAAATGTTCATAAGTGACAAGCATGGTCAAATAATAATCAGGGAATAAATCTCAGTTGGCTTTTCATAGCCGATCATTAGAGTTTAAAACAGCAGGTCTGGGACAGGTAGGGGTTCCATAACCGCAGGCAGAACAGTTTAAACTGGAATAGCAGCAAGGCCAGGCGGACTGGGGACAGCAAGGAGTCACCACGGCCGGTAGTCCCGACGTATGGTCCTAGGGCTCAGGTCTCTCAGTTGGCTTTTCATAGCCGATCATTTAGAGTTGAAAACAGCAGGTCTGGGACAGGTAGGGGGTTTCGTAGCCGCAGGCAGAACAGTTGAAACTGGAATAGCAGCAAGGCCAGGCGGACTGGGGACAGCAAGGTGTCATCATGCCCGGTAGTCCTGACGTATGGTCCTAGGGCTCAGGTTCTCAGAGAGAAAGAGAGAACGAGAGAATTAGAGAGAGCATACTTAAATTCACACAGGACACTGGATAAGACAGGAGAAGTACTCCAGGTATAACCAACTAACCCCAGCCCCCGACACATAAACTACTGCAGCATAAATACTGGAGGCTGAGACAGGAGCGGTCCGGAGACACTGTGGCCCCATCCGAAGAAACCCGGACAGGGCCAAACAGGAAGGATATAACCCCACCCACTCCGCCAAAGCACAGCCCCGCACCACTAGAGGGATATCCCCAACCACCAACTTACAATCCTGAGACAAGGCCGAGTATAGCCCACAGAGGTCTCCACCACAGCACAAACCAAGGGGGGCGCCAACCCAGACAGGAAGATCACGTCAGTAACTCAACCCACTCAAGTGACGCACCCCTCCCAGGGACGGCATGAAAGAGCACCAGCAAGCCAGTGACTCAGCCCCTGCAACAGGGTTAGAGGCAGAGAACCCCAGTGGAGAGGGAACCGGCCCGGCAGAGACAGCAAGGGCTGTTCGTTGCTCCAGCCTTTCCGTTCACCTTCACACTCCTGGGCCAGACTACACTCAATCATATGACCCACTGAAGAGATAAGTCTTCAGTAAAGACTTAAAGGTTGAGACCGAGTCTGCGTCTCTCACATGGGTAGGCAGACTGTTCCATAAAAATGGAGATCTATAGGAGAAAGCCCTGCCTCCCGCTGTTTGCTTAGAAATTCTAGGGACAATTAGGAGGCCTGCGTCTTGTGACCGTAGCGTACGTATTGGTATGTACGGCAGGACCAACTCGGAAAGATAGGTAGGAGCAAGCCCATGTAACGCTTTATAGGTTAACAGTAAAACCTTGAAATCAGCCCTTGCCTTAACAGGAAGCCAGTGTAGGGAAGCTAGCACTGGAGTAATATGATCAAATTTCTTGGTTCTAGTCAGGATTCTAGCAGCCGTATTTAGCACTAACTGAAGTTTATTTAGTGCTTTATCCGGGTAGCCGGAAAATAGAGCATTGCAGTAGTCTAATCTAGAAGTAACAAATGCATGGATTAATTTTTTCTGCATCATTTTTGGACAGAAAATTTCTGATTTTTGCAATGTTACGTAGATGGAAAAAAGCTGTCCTTGAAACAGTCTTGATATGTCGTCACAAAAGAGAGATCAGGGTCAAGAGTAACGCCTAGGTCCTTCACAGTTTTATTTGAGACGACTTTACAACCATCAAGATGAATTGTCAGATTTAACAGAAGATCTCTTTGTTTCTTGGGACCTAGTACAAGCATCTCTGTTTTGTCCGAGTTTAAAAGTAAAAAGTTTTCAGCCATCCACTTCCTTATGTCTGAAACACAGGCTTCTAGCGAGGGCAATTTTGGGGCTTCACCATGCTTCATTGAAATGTACAGCTGTGTGTCATCCGCATAGCAGTGAAAGTTAACATTATGTTTTCGAATAACATCCCCAAGAGGTAAAATATATAGTGAAAACAATAGTGGTCCTAAAACGGAACCTTGAGGAACACCGAAATGTACAGTTGATTTGTCGGAGGACAGACCATTCACAGAGACAAACTGATATCTTTCCGACAGGTAGGATCTAAACCAGGCCAGAACTTGTCCGTGTAGACCAATTTGGGTTTCCAGTCTCTCCAAAAGAATGTGGTGATCGATGGTGTCAAAGGCAGCACTAAGGTCAGTAGCACGAGGACAGATGCAGAGCCTCGGTCTGACGCCATTAAAAGGTCAATGACTTTCTCTTTTGAAACTTTTGTGTGTTTAAAGTTTACTGTTTGTGATTGTTTAGTTCACTTGCTTTGTCAATGTTAACATATGCTTCCCATGTCAATGAAACCCACTTTGAATTGAACTGAGAGAGAGAGTGAGAGAGGGGGAGGGGCAAAAGAGAGGAGAAATGAACATCAACATCACCTTTCATGATGTGATGGAGAAGATAGGCTTATAGTTGGTGTGGTGCAACAACACACGTGATGTGATGGGGAAGATAGGCTTATAGTTGGTATGGTGCAACAACACACGTGATGTGATGGGGAAGATAGGCTTATAGTTGGTATGATGCAATAACACCCATGTGTACACACATTCCCCTTCCGTGGAAAGGTGAACCTCTCTTTGCAGATGAGTTTATATATAATTTAATACCTTTGCTTTTGTCTGTTTTTGAAATCATTCATTTCATAGGTCAGAGGTCAAGCTGAGCCGTACCAGGAGTGGAAGAGTGGAAAAGGTTACTGGTTGTGATGACATAACTGGTGAGAAGTCAGTTATGAAAAGATATTCAGTTGACTGCGTGTTAGTCTGTCAGCCCTATCTCTTTGACATCTCCCTCTCTCTACTCCTCTTCTCTCTCACTCTCCATCTCCCCTCCCTCCTCCTCTGTCCCATAGCCGCAGGAAGTAGTTTGGGGGTGTAGAAATACAGCTAAACCTAGGGTATGGCTAAATGGGGTGTGTAGAAATACAGCTAAACCTATGGTATGGCAAAATGGGGTCTCTATCTCCCCTCCCCCTCCCCTCCCTCCCCTCCCCTCCCCTCCCCTCCCCTCCCCTCTCTCTCTCCACTACGCTCTCCTCCGCCCCCCACCCATCCTCTCTCCCTCCGCCCCATCTCTCTCTGCTCATCTCTCGCTGCCCTTTGACATCTCCTTCTCTATCTCCCCTCCCGTCCTCTGTCCCCTCTTCTCTATCTCCCCTCCCCTCCCCTCCCCTCCCCTCTCCTCTCTCTCCACTACGCTCTCCTCCGCCCCCCACCCATCCTCTCTCCTCCGCCCCATCTCTCTCTGCTCATCTCTCGCAGCCCTTTGACATCTCCCTCTCTATCTCCCCTCCCGTCCCGAGAAAGGGAGAAGAGGAGAGGGGGGAGAAGAGGAGAGGGGGAGAAGAGGAGAGGAGGAGAAGAGGAGAGGGTGGAGAAGAGGAGAGGGTGGAGAAGAGGGAGAGGAGGAGAAGAGGAGAGGGTGGAGAAGAGGAGAGGGGGAGAAGAGGAGAGGGGGAGAAGAGGAGAGGGTGGAGAAGAGGAGAGGGGGGAGAAGAGGAGAGTGGGGAGAAGAGGAGAGAGGGAGAAGAGGAGAGGGTGAGAAGAGGAGAGGGGGGAGAAGAGGAGAGGGTGGAGAAGAGGGGAGGGTGGAGAAGAGGAGAGAGGGAGAAGAGGAGAGGGGGGAAAGAGGAGAGAGGGAGAAGAGGAGAGGGGGAGAAGGGTAGACGTTTTCTGTCCTAGTTCCACCCATGGGACTATACCTTCTGTTATCAACAACAAGTGTAAAACTGGACCATGTGACAGTTTGGACCAAGGTAGCCTTGTGGTGGACCAATGTGGTTGATTAACAGAGCATCTGGGTGTGTACCAATAATATCTCCTTTCTCCTGAAGTAAGCACTTGCTCCCTACTTCCCATAATTTAAATGCATTGGATTGGTGGAGGCAGGTACACAACTTTCACTGGGACCTCCCCACATTCTGAAATTGCATTACGTAAGGTGTGAATCTTGACATCTCTGATCTGCATAATAAAAAAATCCCCATCAAAAGCTGTCAATTTAAGCTAGAGATATCAGGTGTTTTGCATGGGCTGTGTCTCAATCCACCACATTCGCCTATGGGGGCCTTCCGTATCTGCAGTGGAAGGTCGCCAAGCTACAGCGGTGTTTGTCAGACCATGAGACATCCCGAAAATATGTCTTCTCACAAAAACTTATGTAGCGAACACAATGGTGTTCTCTGTTTCGCTCTATGACCCCCACTAGTGTCACGGGACTCGATTGAAGGTGTCCAATACAAATGAATGTAAATATGGAGGTAGATTTGTGCCCCCAAAAATAAAGGGTTAAATGTGTACAAATAATACAGTCCCAAAATAAATCACAAGGAATAAGGTTTTAAAGCTCAAGAAATACAGTATATACAGTATATACACTACCTTTCAAAAGTTTGGGGTCGCTTAGAAATGTCCTTGTTTTCGAAAGAAAAGCACTTTTGTTGTTCATCAAATTGATAGGAAATACAGTGTAGACATTGTTAATGTTGTAAATGGGCTGTGCAGAAATCCCCCCACCAGTTGAAGCTCATTTACTGTACTTAAAAACTCTAAAATACTATTTGGAGAACAGCAAAAACTAACAAAAATGACCCCAGACATGAATTATCAATGCAATATTAGGTTTATATTAGGTTTAAAGGTCTGTGGAATGGAGTGTACAATGTACTACTCAACCTCAACATCCCCATTGACTCATTTATCCTACTTGTGGAACAGTGCATACAGTGCAATGAAATAGATGCATAATACACGATTCAATGGATGACTTCAAATACTGACATCAATGTGAAAGTAACTGGAGCATAAAACAGCTGACTGTGAATGCAAACTATCCCAGATAAATCCTACACATGCATTGAAATAAAAGGCATACATCAAATGAATTACTTTGGCCTACAATCAACAAGGACATATAAAGACAAACAAACTCAACCAAAGAATGAAGAAAATCATGAAATACTAAATGAAAATCTACACATTAAAGGAAAAATCCACAAAAAGCCACTCATTCCTTTAATTTACAGTGTTAAATAACACTAATATGTGAAAACAATTTTTGTAAACAAATGTTTCATTTTGGCGTTATAATAATGTTGGTAGCAACATGGAAACTCGTTGTGGAAATCTGTTGCAGCTCAAGTAGACTACAAAATCCACAATGCAATGCTCTCTCTATGGGCTGGTTACACACAATAATACAAAGACAATATATCAGCATGTGAAGTAGCTAGCTAGCTGTAAAATCGCCT
This sequence comes from Coregonus clupeaformis, assembly GCF_020615455.1. Taxonomy (NCBI): domain Eukaryota; kingdom Metazoa; phylum Chordata; class Actinopteri; order Salmoniformes; family Salmonidae; genus Coregonus; species Coregonus clupeaformis. The sequence continues at coordinate 89,192 of NW_025534085.1, read as the reverse complement.
AAACAAACTACACAATGAATTTAGGAGTCTACAATCTCCTGCAGATCGATGTCGCTCACAGAGTGGAGTCTAACATTCACAACAGCAGATAGACTTGGAGGAGATGGGAAACGTTGCCCATACTAGGTCAATGGGCAGCGCGGTGCATTCTGGGTGATTCTGGTACAAGGAGAGCTCTCCTTCAAGAAGTGAATGGGAGTCTATTGGGCGCTAGCTCAAAAACCTAACATTAGCACGAATTTCGTCAACAAGAAGTGCAACATACATCTTTTTGCGAGATGTGAAATAATGAACTTGCTATCTGTAGTATCGTATAGCTTTGGAATCGTGTTGTTATGTACTTTCGAGGAATAGAGGCACGTTTCTCGACATATAGACTGACTTTGAGAAGGAATTGCCTGACGATTAGCTTAGCAACCGCGTGACGCAGTATGACAACGTCAACGCGATTGGTCGACAGTCTGCTGGGTGGGACATTATACATTCTTCATTGGATTCTATCTCTTTTCTATAATATCTGTGGAACTGCACCATGCAATGCACCCTGGACTAAAGAGGCAGACAAATAGGAAAAATGTGCTAGACCCTCTGTTAAATTACAAATTTCAATCGGTAGGAATATCGCAGAAATATGATCAATGGCTCATTCGAGAGAAGACATCCTCAAGCGTTATGACATCGGCCAGTATTGAAATCTGACATGCATAATAAACGTTTTTGCGATCTAAAAGTCGTATTCCTATTAACTTCCTATTAACTTCCAGATTCACTTCCAGAGTAACTTCCAGATTAATTTCCAGATCCCCTCCTCTCTCTCCCCACTCCTCCTCTCTCTCCCCTCCCCTCCTCTCTCCCAATTCCCTCCTCTCTCTCCCCTCCTCTCTCTCTACTCCTCTGTCTCTCTCACTACTCCTCTCCCTACTCCTCTCTCTCACTCTTTCTCTCTCTCTCTCTCTCTCTCTCTCTCTCTCTCTCTCTCTCTCTCTCTCTCTCTCTCTCTCTCTCTCTCTCTCTCTCTCTCTCTCTCTCTCTCTCTCTCTCTCTCTCTCTCTCTCTCTCTCTCTCTCTCTCTCTCTCTCTCTCTCTCTCTCTCTCTCTCTCTCTCTCTCTCTCTCTCTCTCTCTAGTTCTCTCTCTCTTCCTGACATATAGCATCAGGCCTGTTGATGTTGACTCAGGTCACAGACCTCTATCATTGGACCAGACCTGAGTCTGTGACCTGATCACTCACACAACAGAGGACAGAACAGAAAAAGGTCTGATAAACTACAGTTCCTCACAATAAAATGACAGCTCTTAAGATTGTTTAAAAAGAAAGAGCAGCTCTATACGACATTCAAACTAATTGTTTTGAGCTGATAGTAACTCCAGGTCCAATTCATTAAGACAGGCCTTGGAAGGCGTTACAAAAGTCCCTAGTTGTGGATCTCATCAAGGAGTTAGTCCAAAGTGTCTCAGTGTGGCTTTGTGTAAAGACATTGACCTGAGTGTGTGTGTGTGTGGGGTGTGTTTTGTGGCATCTAGCATTTACACCCCTCTAACAGATGACAAATATAACATATATAATATGTACTCTCATTCATTTACATAGAGACATATACACTCAATCATTTACACACTGTATATACAACAGTCAGATGCATGGCACCATCACAACTTAACCTACAGTAAAGTACATTTACAGGTGATCACGTCATTGTCCTGCTTTGAAATAGATTTTTACTAGGTTTTTGATGTGAGATAAACTTCTTAGCAAGTTATCTTGGATCAGTGGATGAACCCAGCTAAATACAGCAAAGTGATCTGTTTTGAAAAACCCCACAGGAAACTGCTGACAGAGCAGCAAAGTTTCACATATTGTGTCCTATAATATCACCTCTAACTTTCTACTGCTTGAGTTCACCTCTTATAGAATATTGGTTAATGTTCCAGCACCTAAATATAAACAGTACCAGCACCCAAAAAAAGTACTGATGAGGTCTCATGTTAGAGCAGGAGAAGGGGGGATGTGGTGTAGAAGCTAGAGGTCTGTTACCCAAGTCAACTCAACAGGCCTGATGCTATATGTCAGGGTCAGGCTGGGCTGGGCCAAGAGTGGAAAATGTTGCTGGTTATGATGACATCACTGGTGAGAAGTCAGTGATAATAATATATTATCTCTCTCTCCCATCTCTCGCTCTCCTCCCTCTCTCCTCCCCTTTCCCTCCCCCTCTCTATGTCTCCCCCATTACTCTCTTCCTCCTCCCTCCCTCCCTCCCTCTCTCTCTCCCTCCCCTCCTCAGATATATATTATATATTGTAAGGGAGAAGAAGAGGGGGAGAGGTGGGTGAGGAGGAGAGGAGAGTGGGGAGAGGAGGAGAGAGGAAGAGGAGGAGAGAGGAAGAGGAGGAGAGAAGGAGAGGAGGTTGAGAGAGGGAGAGGAGGAGAAGGGGAGAGGAGCAGAGAGGGAGAAGAGCAGAGAGGGAGAAGAGGAGAGGGGGAGAGAGGGAGTGGAGGATAGGAGAGGAGAGGGGGAGAGAGGGAGAAGATGAGAGTGTGGAGAGGGGGAGAGAGGGAGAAGATGAGAGGGTGGAGAGGGGAGAGAGGGAGAAGAGGAGTGGGGGGAGAGGGGAGAGGAAGAAGAGAGGGAAGGAGGAGAGAGGGAGAGGAGGAGAGGGGGAGAGGAGGAGAGATGGAGAGGAGGTGAGGAGGGTGGGGGAGGGGAGGAAAGGGGGAGAAGGGGAGAGAGGGAGAAGAGGAGAGGGGAGAGAGGAAGAAGAGGAGAAGGGGAGAGGAGCAGAGAGGGAGAAGAGGAGACGAGGAGAGGAGAGGGGGAGAGAGGGAGAGGAGGAGAAGGTAGAGCGGGGGAGAGAGGGAGAAGAGGAGAGGGGGGAGAGGGGGAGAGGAGAAGGGAGAAGAGGAGAGGGTGGAGAGGTGAAGAGAGGGAGAAGAGGAGAGGGAAGAGAGGGGGAGAGAGGGAGAAGAGGAGAGGGTGGAGGGGGGAGAGAGGGAGAAGAGGAGGGAGGTCAACTCATCAGGCATGATGTTATATGTCAGGGTCAGGCTTCTCTCCCATCTCTCGCTCTCCTCCCTCTCTCCTCCCCTTTCCCTCCCCCTCTCTATGTCTCCCCCATTACTCTCTTCTCCCTCCCTCCCTCCCTCCCTCCCTCCCCTCCTCAGATATATATTTTATAATGTAAGGGAGAAGAAGAGGGGGAGAGGGGGGTGAGGAGGAGAGGAGAGTGGGGAGAGGAGGAGAGAGGAAGAGGAGGAGAGAGGAAGAGGAGGAGAGAGTGGAGAGAAGGAGAGGAGGTTGAGAGAGGGAGAGGAGGAGAAGGGGAGAGGAGCAGAGAGGGAGAAGAGGAGAGGGGGGAGAGGGGGATAGGAGAGGAGAGAGGGAGAGAGGGAGAAGATGAGAGGGTGGAGAGGGGGAGAGAGGGAGAAGATGAGAGGGTGGAGAGGGGAGAGAGATACATATATATTTTTTATACTGGCCCCCCTGTGGGAATCGAACCCACAACCCTGGCGTTGCAAACGCCATGCTCTATCAACTGAGCTGATGAGGTCAACTCATCAGGCCTGATGTTATATGTCAGGGTCAGGCTGGGCTGTGCCAAGAGCGGAATAGGTTTCTGGTTATGATGACATCACTGGTGAGATGTCAGTGATAATTATATATTCTCTCTCTCTCCCATCTCTCGCTCTCCTCCCTCTCTCCTCTCCTTTCCCTCCCCATCTCTATGTCTCCCCCATTACTCTCTTCTCCCTCCCTCCCTCCCTCCCTCCCTCCCCTCCTCTAATGTATATTATATAATGTAAGGGAAAGAGACGAAGAGGGGGAGAGGGGGTAGAGGAGGAAAGAGGGAGAAGAGGAGAGGGGGGAGAAGAGGAGAGGGGGGAGAGGAGGAGAGATGGAGAAGAGGAGAGGGGGGAGAGGAGGAGAGAGGGAGAAGAGGAGATGGGGGAGAGGAGGAGAAAGGGAGAAGAGGAGAGGGGGAGAGGAGGAGAGATGGAGAAGAGGAGAGGGGGAGAGGAGGAGAGAGGGAGAAGAGGAGAGGGGGGAGAGGAGGAGAGAGGGAGAAGAGGAGAGGGGGGAGAGGAGGAGAGATGGAGAAGAGGAGAGGGGGTAGAGGAGGAAAGAGGGAGAAGAGGAGAGGGGGGAGAGGAGGAGAGAGGGAGAAGAGGAGAGGGGGGAGAGGAGGAGAGATGGAGAAGAGGAGAGGGGTAGAGGAGGAAAGAGGGAGAAGAGGAGAGGGGGAGAGGAGGAGAGAGGGAGAAGAGGAGAGGGGGGAGAGGAGGAGAGAGGGAGAAGAGGAGAGGGGGTAGAGGAGGAGAGAGGGAGAAGAGGAGAGGGGGGAGAAGAGGAGATATGGAGAAGAGGAGAGGTGGAGAGGAGGAGAGAGGGAGAAGAAGAGAGGGGGTAGAGGAGGAGAGGGGAAGAAGAAGAAAGGTGGGGAGAGAGGGAGAAGAGGAGAGTGGGAGAGCGGGTACCGTTCGTCTCCCACCATTCCACCCATGGGACTATACCTTCTGTTATCAAGAGGGAGTTTCCACCATAGTTCTTATACCAATTATTTCAGTTTAGGGAAGTGAACAAGTGCACACTTTAGGAGAAAGGAGACATAATTGGGACAATGCTTCGTTCTAGACTGCAGTCATGCGTCTGTGACACCAGACTATCACCTAGTGGCCATAATAGCAACTGTCCTGTCAGTATGTTTTTAATGCTTGCTCAAAACAACACATGACCTGCATACATGACATGATTCATGTGTGAGTACTAAAAGCATATGAATATAGTATATAATATTCTAGTATATTTATTATATATGTGGGTCTGATAAGTAAACACTCTTAATGTTTGCTGTTTTATCACTAAGAAGAACATTGGGCACTATGTAACCAAACACATGTGGAACCTCGTGATATGAGAGATAAGAAGTGTTTAAAAAGGTGAGTCCTGAACCCTGTAGACTACTACACTACTTCTGAAGAAGACCAGACTCCTTTCAGAATGAAGACTGTTCTGACGGTGTTGCTGTTGGGTCATGGCTAGAAGGGATCCAGCTTTTGTCAGATTAACGCCAGATTTGACTTTTCGTAGCAGGTTAGGAGAATTTGTGCAGCAGGTAGGATAATTAACGTAGCAGGTTAGGAGAATTAGGTTAAAGTTAGGAAAAGGGTTAGGATTAGCTAAAATGCCTCAACAAAAAATATACTTTTGACATTAATTTGACAAAATCTGGATCCATTATTGCCATGACCTTGGGGTTGGGGAAGCTGATCCTGTTCTGTGCCTAGGGACAACCCTGGAGCTTAGGCCACAGTAGGACAGTCTATTTCCAATCGCAACATCCCACCCGTAGGGGGCAGCATGAGCCAGGTGCTTGGACTGCCAGCATGGTTAATAGTGTTAACATAATGACGTTTCCCCTATGGACTCAGGTAAACCTAACCCTGACCCTGCTAATTATCCTGACCCTGCTTAATAGCCATAAGACTGAGAAATAGTTAATTAACGTTACCTGGACTATCTGCACTGACCCTACATACACTCACAATACTATATATTTACACTATATACACACTCACTCACACTACTATATATTCACACTATAGACACACTCACTCACACTACTATATATTCACACTATATACACACTACTATATATTCACATTATATACACACTACTATATATTCACACTATATACACACTCACTCACACTACTATATATTCACACTATATACACACTCACTCACACTACTATATATTCACACTATATACACACTCACTCACACTACTATATATTCACACTATAGACACACTCACTCACACTACTATATATTCACACTATATACACACTCACTCACAGTACTATATATTCACACTATATACACACTACTATATATTCACATTATATACACACTACTATATATTCACACTATATACACACTCACTCACACTACTATATATTCACACTATATACACACTCACTCACACTACTATATATTCACACTATATACACACTCACTCACACTACTATATATTCACACTATATACACACTCACTCACAGTACTATTTACACTTTTACACTCATCTGCTCTTTAGTTTACTTTTATTTTATTTTATTTTACTTTTATTTATTTTATTAAAAATTGCTTTGGTACTATTTGCTATTTTCACAAGTATGTGGTAACATTTAACAAGTCTTAGTAGAAAACTCAAAACTGATCATCAAAAAGGCTGTTTTCTCAAAACTTTAAGCACACTTTCAATTGAGTACAACACACAACATCACACAGTAACTTTTTCACCAAACCTAATCAGTGTTTCATCTAGAAATACCTTTCATATAAAGTCATAGCCTTTCACTATTTAATGCTCACAATACTTTACATATGATTCTCATTTGTTTAAATACATTTGACCATCACTAAATCCAACTGAGTTTACAGTTTTTCCCAATTGTTTACACACTAAAACTGGCTCACGAGGCCCAATGACCCAAACCTGTAACTCATTCAGCAGAACCAGACACCAAATCTGCAATACTATTGGACCATGAGGCCCAATGACCCAAACCTGTAACTCATTCAGCAGAACCAGACAACAAATCTGCAATGCTACTGGCCCATGGTTTGCTCTACACTCAGATTACAATTCTATAACAAACATTTGGCAAAACACAACACAAAATTCTCTACCTTTGACACAACCTTCACAACTAAAATATATTGTTTGTAAATGAAAAGCAACAATATTCAACAAGCTAAGCTCAATTACCCATTGATCACGTTCTCTCTTCACATGTGCAAACACTAATTGAGTAAATGTTCACTTTGCAATCAGACCTTTGATATGGACAAAAAGACTACAGGTGAGTACTCCTGTGTTTAGAGAACAATAGAAGGAAACTTGGCAGAGATCAAGCTGTCTGGTCCAGGAGAATATCGCCTGTGATGTTGATTGAAATCTGTAGCCAAAACAACAGACATGAGTGATTTTGTTTTCACAGTGGAGTATTTGTTTCTTGTCTTATGATTTAGATTTGACTGTATTTTGACAGTTTCTTCATATATTCTGTACAATTGATCTATTCTCTGGCCAGCAGAGGAAAATATTTCATTTTTCATCTTTCATACTCCCACCAATCTGCAGTGAAGACTGTTCAGGTAAAGTTTCCCCGAGGTACAGATCTAGGATCAGCTTCTCCTCCCCCAATCCTAACCTTATCCATTAGTGGGGGAAATGCAAAACTAACCTAAGATCAGCGTGTAGGGAAAACTTCACCCTATATTCAGTGGTACCCTGTTCCCTATATAGAGCACTCACTACTATTGACCAGGGCCCACGGGGCTATACACTATACAGCTAAATGCTAATAGGACACTATACAGCTAAATGCTAATAGGTCACTATACAGCTAAATGCTAATAGGACACTATACAGCTAAATGCTAATAGGACACTATACAGCTAAATGCTAATAGGACACTATACAGCTAAATGCTAATAGGTCACTATACAGCTAAATGCTAATAGGTCACTATACAGCTAAATGCTAATAGGACACTATACAGCTAAATGCTAATAGGACACTATACAGCTAAATGCTAATAGGACACTATACAGCTAAATGGAGGAACTAATGACATTGGTATAATTGAACATTTATGTCACACAACATTTAATCTGTCTTTGTTTTAAGAATTTTAAAACAAAACTTGCTTTTGAAACGACAATCAAAAGGTGTGTGTGTGTGTGTGTGTGTGTGTGTGTGTGTGTGTGTGTGTGTGTGTGTGTGTGTGTGTGTTAATGCTGAGAAATTAGTGCTTTTTTAGGTCTATTCGGTTTCGGTTTGATTACAACAAAAAAATAACGGTTTTCGAATTCGATAATTAAAAAAAACATGAAATGCATTATCAAATAATTGCATTACAATGGTTTTAGAGCTTTTTAAGGGAAATTTCTAAGCAAAAAACAGTGAACATTAAATTGCCAAAACAAAACAAACAAAAATAGGAAATGACTGTGAAATAATCAAATATTTCAGTTGTGTACAGTGTCTTGCGAAACTATTAACCCCCCTTGGAATGTTTCTTATTTTGTTGCCTTACAACCTGGAATTAAAATTGATTTTTGGGGGGTTTGTAACATTTCATTTCCACAACATGCCTACCACTTTGAAGATGTAAAAACATTTTTTATTGTGACACAAACAATACATTTGCCCATTCTTCAAGGCAAAACTGCTCCAGCTCCTTCAAGTTGGATGGGTTCCGCTGGTGTACAGCAATCTTTAAGTCATACCACTGTTTCTCAATTGGATTGAGGTCTGGGCTTTGACTAGGCCATTCCAAGACATTTAAATGTTTCTCCTTAAACCACTTCAGTGTTGCTTTAGCAGTATGCTTAGGGTCATTGTCCAGCTGGAAGGTGAACCTCCATCCCAGTCTCAAATCTCTGGAAGACTGAAACAGGTTTCCCTCAAGAATTTCCCTGTATTTAGCGCCATCCATCACTCCTTCAATTGTGACCAGTTTCCCAGTCCCTGCCGATGAAAAACATCCCCACAGCATGATATTGCCACCACCATGCTTCAATGTGGTGATGGTGTTCTCGGGGTGATGAGAGGTGTTGCGTTTGCGCCAGACATAGCATTTTCCTTGATGGCCAAAAAGTTCAATTTTAGTCTCATCTGACCAGAGTACCTTCTTCCATATGTTTGGGGAGTCTCCCACATGCCTTTGGCGAAAACGAAACGTGGTTGCTTTTTTGTTTCTATAAGCAATGGCTTTTTCTGGCCACTCTTCCATAAAGCCCAGCTCTGTGGAGTGTATGGCTTAAAGTGGTCCTATGGACAGAGACTCAACCTCCACTGTGGAGCTTTGCAGCTCCTTCAGGGTTCTCTTTGGTATCTTTGTTGCCTCTCTGATTAATGCCCTCCTTGCTTGGTCTGTGAGTTTTGGTGGGCGGCCCTCTACTGGCAAGTTTGTTGTGGTGCCATATTCGTTCCATTTTTTAATAATGGATTTAAAGGCGCTCCGTGGGATGTTCAAAGTTTCTGATATTTTTTTATAACCCAACCAACCCTGATCTGTACTTCTCCACAACTTTGTCCCTGACCTGTTTGGAGAGCTCCTTGGTCTTCATGGTGCCGCTTACTTGGGGGTGCCGCTTACTTGGGGGTTGCCCCTTGCTTAGTGGTGTTGCAGACTCTGGGGCCTTTCAGAACAGGTGTATATACACTGAGATCATGTGACAGATCATGTGACAGATTGCACACAGGTGGAATTTATTTAACTAATTATATGACTTCTGAAGGTAATTGGTTGCACCAGGTCTTTGTAGGGGATCATAGCAAAGGGGGTGAATACATATGAATGCACCCCTTTTCTGTTATTTATTTGTTAGAATCTTTTGAAATAAGTAATTTTTTTCATTTCACTTCACCAATTTGGACTACTTTGTGTATGTCCATTACATGTAATCCAAATAAAGGTCCATTTAAATTACAGGTTGTAATGCAACAAAATAGGAAAAACACCAAGGGGGATGAATACTTTTGCAAGGCACTGTATGTGTTCCCCATACTGTACTGTCTTTAGTCATCCTATTTAGCTAGCCTGTCTAAGTATACTGCACAACCGTCTGAACAAATCATTTAACTAGTTCTTCAGAGTAGATAAGGTATACTTTCACCAACTGTCTCTGTCCCTCTCGTAGTTGTGTTGTGTACATTCCTCTGTCATGTGGTCTGTGTGTATCTAACCAAACGTAGCAGGTGTAAAAGTGTATCCACCTGTCCAGAGATCTGTATATAGTGACAAGATGCTCATGTCTATGCCCCTAACAATGGGAGTCGTTGTCCTGTGTGAGCGATATTCAGACCACCTCCAGATACATTAAAAAGCTGTTATTGTGATATGAAGATGCAGAATTCTGCCTCTGACATTCTTCTGCTGCTCTGTCTGTCTGTCTGTCTGTCTGTCTGTCTGTCTGGGGGAGAGGTCACTAAGGGTCAAGGTGCTGAACCTCCGGGCTGAGCTGATGTCTGGTGTCACTGATGGAATCACTAATGATCAATAACCCCTTGACCACTGTGAAATAAAAAACTGGAGGGGAAATCACACAAGACTGAGTTTATTAAAAGCATTCAGTGATTACATGGCAGTTTAGAGAGCAACAGGTCTATATCTGGAAAGGGTAAGTAATGTAACAGCTACATAATCTGAACTCACATCAACTATCCACTGAGTGTACAAAACTTTAGAAACATCTTCCTAATATTGAGTTGCACCCCCACCTTTTGCCCTTAGAACAGCCTCAATTTTTCGGGGCACGGACTCTACAAGGTGTCAAAAACATTCCACAGGGAAGCTGGCCCATGTTGATTCCAATGCTTCCCACAGTTGTGTCAAGTTGGCTGGATGTCCTTTGGGTGGAGGACATTCTTGATACACACGGCAATCTGTTGAGCGTAAAATACCCAGCAGCGTTGCAGTTCTTGACACACTCAAACCAGTTTGCCTGGCCCCTACTTCCGTATCCTGTTCAAAGACACTTAAATAGGTTGTCTTGCCGATTCACCCTCTGAATGGAACACATACACAATCCATGTGTCAATTATCTCAATCCTTAAAAATCTTTTTTTTAAAACCTGTCTCCTCCCCTTCATCTACACTGATTAAAGTGGATTTAACAAGTGACATCAATAACGCTTCATAGCTTTCACCCAGATTCAACTGGTCAGTCTATGTCTGGGAAAGAGAAGGTGTTCTTAATGTTTTGTATACTCAGTGTAGAATTAGCTCTTGTCAACAATAACTTTAATGTCATTGATATAATACAAAACAATATTCATTTACGTTACTTATTGATTGATTGATTGATTTGTACAACACCATCTATTGTATATCAGACCTGCACTAAGTAATATACTTTCTCTGTAACCCACAGATCATAAGAGAATAACATCATTATCTCTATATACTACTAACAACATCATAACAATAATCTACATCATAATCAATATCATAACACTTATAATCAATAACATCTTGAGAGGTAAACAACACAACAAACCCCCAACAATAAACCAAAATGACTTGAGAAAAAGTTGACCCATTTACATTTACATTTTAGTCATTTAGCAGACGCTCTTATCCAGAGCGACTTACAGTTAGTGAGTGCATACATTATTTTGTATTTTTTCATACCCCCATGGGAATCAAACCCACAACCCTAGCGTTGCTAACGCCATGCTCTACCAACTGAGCTACATCCCTGCCGCCATTCCCTCCCCATGTTACCCAAACCCCATGTTACCATAACCCCATGTTACCAAACCCTATATTACCAAAACCCCATGTTACCCAAACCCCACGTTACCAAAACCCCATGTTACCAAACCCCATGTTACCAAAACCCCATGTTACCAAAACCCCATGTTACCAAAACCCCATGTTACCCAAAACCCCATGTTACCAAAAACCCCATGTTACCAAAACCCCATGTTACCCCATTCCCCTTGTTACCCAATCCCCATGTTACCAAAACCCCATGTTACCCAAACCCCATGTTACCCAATCCCCATGTTACCCAAAACCCCATGTTACCCAAACCCCAAGTTACCAAAACCCCAAGTTACCAAAACCCCATGTTACTCAAACCCCATGTTACCCAAACCCCATGTTACCCAAACCCCATGTTACCCAAACCCCATGTTACCAAAACCCCATGTTACCATAACCCCATGTTACCAAACCCCATGTTACCAAAACCCCATATTACCCAAACCCCATGTTACCCAAACCCCATGTTACCCAAAACCCCATATTACCCAATCCCCATGTTACCCAATCCCCATGTTACCCAAAACCCCATGTTACCCAAACCCCAAGTTACCAAAACCCCATGTTACCAAACCCCATGTTACCAAAACCCCATGTTACCAAAACCCCAAGTTACCAAAACCCCATGTTACCCAAACCCCATGTTACCAAAACCCCATGTTACCCAAAACCCATGTTACCAAAACCCCATGTTACCCAATCCCCATGTTACCCAAAACCCCAAGTTACCCAAACCCCATGTTACCAAAACCCCATGTTACCAAACCCCATGTTACCAAAACCCCATGTTACCAAAACCCCATGTTACCAAAACCCCATGTTACCATAACCCCATGTTACCAAACCCTATATTACCAAAACCCCATGTTACCAAAACCCCATGTTACCAAAACCCCATGTTACCAAAACCCCATGTTACCAAAACCCCATGTTACCCAAAACCCCATATTACCCAATCCCCATGTTACCCAATCCCCATGTTACCCAAAACCCCATGTTACCCAAACCACAAGTTACCCAAACCCCAAGTTACCAAAACCCCAAGTTACCAAAACCCCATGTTACCAAAACCCCATGTTACCCAAACCCCATGTTACCAAACCCCATGTTACCAAAACCCCAAGTTACCATAACCCCAAGTTACCATAACCCCATGTTACCATAACCCCAAGTTACCATAACCCCAAGTTACCATAACCCCATGTTACCATAACCCCAAGTTACCATAACCCCAAGTTACCATAACCCCATGTTCCCCTGGTAGCAAAAAACGAACTAAAAGGAATAATGGTGGTTGCAGTCACTCCTTTCCAGATTTCTTCCAAGGTTCTAGACAGATAAACAAATTCTGAACATGTTATTAAAATTAGAACCACTTAAGGTTTGTCCCCACATTATAAACACCAGTCCACTGCTGACCATTGATTTTAAAACACAAAACTGACCTAAGATCAGCATGTAGGGTCAGCATCATTCTACTCCTACTCAGTCCCCTGGGCTGCTCTCTCCTCTCCCGGTCCAGCTTCAGCTCTGGAGCTCAGAGAGACCATCTCCATGGCATTGGCATCAACATAAAGAACCATGCTGCTCACCCTGTTCACTCTCTTCTGCCTCCTGGTGGTCTAGGGAGACACAGCACCAAGAGTCAGACATTTCAAATCAAATCAAATGTATTTGTCCCAGATTTGCAGGTGTTATCGAAGGTGCAGCGAAATGCTTGTATTTCTAGCTCCAACAGGGCAGTAATACCTAGCAACAAAATAAATAATCACATAATCCAGAAAAATACAATAAATTAATAAAAAATAAATATCAGAATGATCAATGTCAGAGTCTGGAATATAAATACAGTGAAGGAAAACATATTTGATCCCCTGCTGATTTTGTACGTTTGCTCACTGACAAAGACATGATCAGTCTATAATTTTAATGGTAGGTTTATTTGAACAGTGAGAGACAGAATAACAACAATAATACTTATTTCCCTCATTAAAATGCAAATCAATTTATAACATTTTTTGGCATGCGTTTTCTGGATTTTGTTGTTGTTATTCTGTCTCTCACAGTTCAAATAAACCTACCATTAAAATTATAGACTGATCATTTCTTTGTCAGTGGGCAAACGTACAAAATCAGCAGGGGATCAAATACTTTTTTCCCTCACTGTATTTATATCCTGTAAATATGTGTTCCTAATGTTTGGTATACTCAGTGTATACAGTGGATATAAAAAGTATCCCCTGTTAAAAGGCCAGGTTTTTGTGATGTAAAAGAATGAGACAAAGATAAACCATGTCAGAACTTTTTCCACTGTTAATGTGACCTATAACGGGAACAATTCAATTGAAAAACAAACTGAAATCTTTGAGGGGAAAAATACCAAATAAAAAACTCACAATTACCTGGTTGCATAAGTGTGCACACCCTTAAACTAATACTTTGTTGAAGCACCTTTTGATTTTATTACAGCACTCAGCCTTTTTGGGTCGGAGTCTATTAGCATGGCACATCTTGACGTGGCAATATTTGCCCACTCTTCTTTGCAAAAGCGCTCCAAATCTGTCAGATTGCGAGGACATCTCCTGTGCACAGCCCTCTTCAGATCACCCCAGAGATGTTCAATTGGATTCAGGTCTGGGCTCTGGCTGGGCCATTCCAAAACGTCAATTTTCTTCTGGTGAAGCCATGCTTTTGTGGATTTGGATGTGTGCTTTGGGTCGTTGTCGTGCTGAAAGGTGAACTTCCTCTTCAGCTTCAGCTTTCTAACGGACGCCTGAAGGTTTTGTGCCAAAATTGCCTGGTATTTGGAACTGTTCATAATTCCCTCCACCCTGACGAAGGCCCCGGTTCCAGCTGAAGAAAAACAGCCCCAAAGCATGATGCTGCCACCACCATGCTTCACTGTGGGTATGGTGTTTTTTGGGAGATGTGCAGTGTTGTTTAGGTGCCAAACATACCTTTTGGAATTATGGCCAAAAAGTTCAACCTTGGTTTCATCAGACCATAACACATTTTCCCACGTGTTTTTGAGGGACTTGATATTTGTTTTTGCAAACTTCAGCCGGGCTTGGATGTTTTTCTTTGTAAGAAAAGGCTTCCGTCTTGCCACCCTACCCCATAGCCCATTCATATGAAGAATACGGGAGATTGTTGTCACATGTAGCACACAGCCAGTACTTGCCAGAAATTCCTGCAGTTCCTTTAATGTTGCTGTAGGCCTCTTGGAAGCCTCCCTGACCAGTTCCTTTAATGTTGCTGTAGGCCTCTTGGAAGCCTCCCTGACCAGTTCCTTTAATGTTGCTGTAGGCCTCTTGGAAGCCTCCCTGACCAGTTCCTTTAATGTTGCTGTAGGCCTCTTGGAAGCCTCCCTGACCAGTTTCTTTAATGTTGCTGTAGGCCTCTTGGAAGCCTCCCTGACCAGTTCCTTTAATGTTGCTGTAGGCCTCTTGGAAGCCTCCCTGACCAGTTTTCTTCTCGTCTTTTCATACATTTTGGAGGGACGTCCAGTTCTTGTTAATGTCTCTGTTGTGCCATATTCTCTCCACTTGATGATGACGGTCTTCACTGTGTTTCATGGTAATGTAATGCTTTGGAAATTATTTTGTACCCTTCTCCTGACTGATATCTTTCAACAATGAGATCCCTCTGATGCTTTGGAAGCTCTCTGCGGACCATGGCTTTTGCTCTGAGATGCAACTAAGAAAATGTCAGGAAAATCCTACTAGAACAGCTGACCTTTAATTGTGATTAATCAGAGTTTTCACTTTAAATGATGGCAGGTGTGTAATGACTTCTATTTAACATGAGTTTGAATGTGATTGGTTAGTTCTGAACACAGCCACATCCCCAGTTATAAGAGGGTGTCTTATGCAACCAGGTTATTGTAAGGTTTTATTTTTCATTTTTCCCCCTCGAAGATTTCCGTTTGTTTTTCAATTGAATTGTTCACGTTATAGGTCACATTAACAGTGGAAAAAGTTCTGACATAATTTATCTTTGTCTCATTCTTTTACATCACAAAAACCTGGCATTTTAACAGGGGATACTTTTTATATCCACTGTATACACATATAATGGTTTGTAAAGACAGTATAGACAGTATGTGGATATAGAAAGTGTGTACAGCAGTAGTTATATAGGATGAGCCATGACTAGAATACAGGATATACAGTGCTTTCGGAAAGTACTAAGACCCCTTGACTTGTTCCACATTTTGTTACGTTACAGCCTTATTCTAAAATGGATTAAATTGTTTTTTCCCCCTCATCAATCGTTGTTTTTCTTCATCAATCTACACACAATACCCCATAATAACAAAGCAAAAACTGATTTTTAGACATTTAGCAAATGTATTAAAATAAGAAATGGAAATATCACATTTACATAATTATTCAGACCCTTTACTCAGTACTTTGTTGAAGCACCTTTGGCAGCGATTACAGCCTTGAGTCTTCTTGGGTATGATGCTACAAGCTTGGCACACCTGTATTTGGGGAGTTTCTCCCATTCTTCTCTGCAGATCCTCTCAAGCTCTGTCAGGTTGGATGTGAAGCATCACTGCATAGCTATTTTCAGGTCTCTCCAGAGATGCTAGATCCGGTTCAAGTCCAGGCTCTGGCTGGGCCACTCAAGGACATTCAGAGACTTTCATGAAGGATCTCTCTGTACTTTGCTCTGTTCATCATCTTTCCCTCAATCCTCACTAGTCTCCCAGTCCCTGCCACTGAAAAACCTCCCCACAGCATGATACTGCCACCACCATGCTTCACCGTAGGGATGGTGCCAGGTTTCCTCCAGACGTGACGCTTGACATTCAGGCCAAAAAGTTCAATCTTGGTTTCATCAGACCAGAGAATCTTGTTTCTCATGGTCTGAGGTCTTTAGGTGTCTTTTGGCAAACTCCAAACGGGCTGTCATGTGCCTTTTACTGAGGAGTGGCTTCCGTCTGGCCACTCTACCATAAAGGCCTGATTGGTGGAGTGCTGCAGAGTTGGTTGTCCTTATGGAAGATACTCCCATCTCCACAGAGGAACTCTGAAGCTCTGTCAGTGTGACCATCGGGTTCTTGGTCACCTCTCTGACCAAGGCCCTTCTCCCCCGATTGCTCAGTTTGGCCGGGTGACCAGCTCTAGGAAGAGTCTTGGTGGTTCCAAACTTCTTGCATTTAAGAATAATGGAGGCCACTGTGTTGACCTTCAATGCTGCAGATGTTTTGGTACCCTTCCCCAGATCTGTGCCTCTTGCCTCGACACAATCCTGTCTCGGAGCTCTACGACAATTCCTTCGACCTCATGGCTTGGTTTTTGCGCTGACATTCACTGTCAACTGTGGGACCTTATATAGACAGGTGTGTGCCTTTCCAAATCAGTTTGTAAACATTATTAAAGTGACCAGTGTTCCATGACTATGTACATAGGGAAGCAGTCTCTAAGGTGCAGGGTTGAGTACCGGGTGGTAGCCAGCTAGTAACAGTCACTAAAGTTCAGGGCAGGGTACTGGGCAGAGGCCGGCTAGTGGTGACTGTTTAAGAGTCTGATGGCCTGGAGATAGAAGCTGTCGCAGTCTCTCTGTCCCAGTTTTAATGCACCTGTACTGTCTCCTCCTTCTAGATGGTAGTGGGGTGAACAGGCCGTGGCTCAGGTGGCTGAGGTCCTTGATGATCTTCCTGGCTTTCCTGTGACACCGGGTGCTGTAGATGTCCTGGAGGGCAGGCAGTGTGCCCCTGGTGATGTGTTGGGCTGATCGCGCCACCCTCTGGAGAGCCCTGAGGTTGCATTCTGTGCAGTTGCATACCAGGCGGTGATACAGCTCGACAAGATGCTCTCAGTGGTGCATCTGTAGAAGTTGATGAGGATCTTAGGGGCCAAACCTAATTTCTTCAGCCTCCTGAGGTTGAAGAGGTGCTGTTGCGCCTTCTTCACCACACTGTCTGTGTGAAGGGACCATTTCAGGTTGTCAGTGATGTGCACGCCAAGGAACTTGAAGCCTTTTCACCCTCTCCGCTGTGGCCCCGTTGATGTGGATGGGGGCGTGCTCCCTCTGCTGTCTCCTGAAGTCCACGATCAACTCCTTCATTTTGTTGACGTTGAGCGAGAGGTTATTTTCCTGGCACCACTCCGCCAGGGCTCTCACCTCCTCCCTGTAGGCTGTCTCGTTGTTGTTGTTAATCAGGCCTACCACTGTTGTGTCATCAGCAAACTTGATGATTGAGTTGGAGATGTGTGTGGCCACACAGTCACTGGTAAACAGGGAGTACAGGAAGGGGCTGAGCACGCACCCCTATGGGCCCCCTGTGTTGAGGATCAGGGTGGCAGAGGTGTTGTTGCCTACCTTCACCACATGCGTCGGTGGCACTGTGTTATCCTCAATGCGGGAGAAGAAGGTGTTTATCTTGTCCGGGAGCGAGGCGTCGTGTCCCATACGTGGCTAGCTTTCCCTTTATAATCTGGGATTGTCTGGAGTCCCTGCCACATACGTCTCATGTATGAGCCGTTGAATTGCTCATACTTTGTCCCTGTACTGTTGTTGTGCCTGTTTGATACACATCCATGTTCACAGTCACCTTGCCACTGGTATCTCTCCTCTCTCTCTGTCTCTCTCTCTGTCTCTCTCCCTCCCTCTCTGTCCGTTCTCTCTCCCTCTCGTTCTCTCCCCCTCTCATTCTCTCTCTCTCATTCTCTCCGCCTCGTTCTCTCCCTCTCGTTCTCTCCCCCCCTCGTTCTCTCCCTCTCGTTCTCTCCCTCTCGTTCTCTCCCTCTCGTTCTTTCCCCCTCTCGTTCTCTCCCCCTCGTTCTCTCCCCCTCTCGTTCTCTCCCCCTCTCGTTCTCCCACTCTCGTTCTCTCCCCCTCGTTCTCTCCCTCTCTCGTTCTCCCCCTCTCGTTCTCTCCCCCTCTCGTTCTCTCCCCCTTGTTCTCTCCCTCTCGTTCTCTCCCCCTCGTTCTCTCCCTCTCGTTCTCTCCCTCGTTCTCGTTCTCTCATAATCAGTACAGTACTGAAGAAGAAAACCCAAGATAGTGCAACACAAGTCAAAGATACACATCTGGTTAATCACACACCTTAAACACAGATATAGACCAATGTAGAATCTGAACCCTGCTCATAGACACAAACATTTAAATGACTTGTAACGTCTGAGTAAATGTATTTACCTTGTAGTACAGGTAGAAGGTGGTGATGGCTGTCAGTAGGATCAGCAGCACTACAACGTGTCTGATGATGAAGGCTGGCAGAGGAGAGGCTGCAAACAGAAACACCTTTGATGAGGGGACTGATTATCATCACATAGATCTGTGGGAAATCTGTCAATGACAAAGTTATAAGTCTGGATCATGTTCAGTTACCTGTGACGGTGAGGGAGAGGAGCTCACTCTCAGAGGAGAAGTTATGAGAGAAAACATAATTGTCATAAACACAGCTGTAGTTCCCTTGGTGGGAGTCATCTGCAGCAGGGAAGAGGAAGGCAGCAGAGTGATTGACAGCTGGCTGGGTCTGGGTTCTGTTGGAGCCGGTGAACGTGAGGAGGAAGGAGCCTCCTGGGTACTGTGGCTGAGTAGAGCAGGTGATGGTGAAGTTGTAGCCCCTAAACACTTCAGGCCCCTGGTGGCCCCTGGTGGCCCCTGGAGACCCCTCCCATTGAGTCAGTCAGGAAGATATCAGGCTGGACCAGGAGATCTGTAACAGTAAAAGAGAACAAGAAAAACCTCTTCAACTAGTTTCCTGTAGATATGACAATAACATCAACATGTAACAGTGCTAGCCACCCTCCCTCACAGGGCAACATGAGTAGTGGGCCTACAGTCACTGAGACAACATATGTTGAAATCAGGCTGAAGCAGGACATCTGGAACAAGAGGAGAGAAAAAGAAAACGTAGCTCCTCCACTACTTTCCTCTTTTAGATATGACAATAACATGACATGTGACAGTGGTAGTGAGTAGAGACGTTCACTGAGATAACACTCAAATACAAAAGCATTCTGGGATATTTCAGTTGTATTTGATTCCTACTTGACTGAGTGATTTATTTTGCAGACTTACAAGCAAACAGTCATCATTAGAGGGGCAGAGGAAGTTGAATGAATAAAGGGAATCAGTGGAATATAATGATCATATATTGATATTTCCTGAGCAGATCACTTATATGGCCTACCACTTCGTGGCTGAGCCAATGTTGCTCCTAGACGCCACGTCGAAAGTCACTGAGCTCTTCAGTAAGGCCACACAAGCTACTACCAATGGTGGTCTGTGGATTGTATGGCTTTGTGTGATCGATCCTATACACCTGTCAGCAACAGGTATGGCTGAAATAGCTGAATCCACTACATTTACATTTTAGTCATTTAGCAGACGCTCTTCTCCAGAGTGACTTACAGTTAGTGAGTGCACACATTATTTTTTCATCCCTGCCGGCCATTCCCTCCCCTACCCTGGACGACGCTGGGCCAATTGTGCGCCGCCCCATGGGTCTCCCGGTTGGAGCCGGCTACGACAGAGCCTGGATTCGAACCAGGATCTCTAGTGGCACAGCTAGCACTGCGATGCAGTGCCTTAGACCACTGCATTTTTGGCCATAAAGTGTAGCTTGTTATTACCTGAGCAGATCACTGTGAATCCAATAAGTAGATCATAAGTGTAATACGATGTCCCACAATCCCTCAGTGAAGACTCAGACCCAGAACAGTAAACTCTAAACCCTCTAGTGGTGTTTCCAGGTAGTACTGAAACAGTGGAGCCACAACCCAGCTGTCTACACACTACTGCAGCTACAGCCTCCTTGTTCCTGTCATCAGCTCCCACAGTCCTCCACTCTCCCTGGTCATACCGCTCCACTCCACCAGCACAGCGACTGCCTCCTCCCACCAGCCTCACATCATCAGGCTCTGAGAAAAGAAGAGAGAGAGACAGTAATCTTACTATTTTCTCACTAAAACACACCTATATTGCCTCTCATATTCTTCACTCCATGTGAGAAACATTGTTCATTGTGTGACAAACTGTTTCTTACCTGAGCAGGTGAGTCCAACAGCATTACCAGGTAGGCAGGTGTTGTTTTTTCTGTCTGAGGTGTCACAGTCCAGGAGAAGGGACTCATTGCCTTTACACTGGAACTCTTTATCCCAGGTCTGACCCTCACCTTCTCCATAGAGCCCCCCCTGTAGAGCTGCAGGAGCCCCACAGCCAAGCTCCCCACAGACTACCTCTGCATCCTGCTGGTCAAAGTCAGCTTCACACACTGAGGCCCAGGACTGATTGGACTTCACCTCCAGTCTCCCAGAGCAGAGGCCAGCTCCATCCACAAGCTGCACAGACTCTGGAGAAAAAGAGTTGGTGGAACATTCAATCAGTTTTGTTGATGACACTGTCAAGGACTAAACACAAATATGTTGGATAAAAGATTGTAGTTTGCTACGTTTGATACTGTAAGAGGTAGAAATGGGTTCTTAGTCACTCAGGACAGGGTTGGGAATAATGCAGGCAGGAGACAGGAATAAGTTCACCTCACTTTATAGAAAATAAACAGCTGGACATCCATCAGGCAGCTTCACTTCAGTAACATCTGAACTACAATGATCTGCCCATGCACATCTCCCATAAACCAATATGACAAACACAAACACCTCCAGTCAGTTCATCCTAACACTGTTCCTCTGCTACCTGTAGGTGCTGTTTCCTCCAGTCAGTTCATCCTAACACTGTTCCTCTGCTACCTGTAGGTGCTGTTTCCTCCAGTCAGTTCATCCTAACACTGTTCCTCTGCTACCTGTAGGTGCTGTTTCCTCCAGTCAGTTCATCCTAACACTGTTCCTCTGCTACCTGTAGGTGCTGTTTCCTCCAGTCAGTTCATCCTAACACTGTTCCTCTGCTACCTGTAGGTGCTGTTTCCTCCAGTCAGTTCATCCTAACACTGTTCCTCTGCTACCTGTAGGTGCTGTTTCCTCCAGTCAGTTCATCCTAACACTGTTCCTCTGCTACCTGTAGGTGCTGTTTCCTCCAGTCAGTTCATCCTAACACTGTTCCTCTGCTACCTGTAGGTGCTGTTTCCTCCAGTCAGTTCATCTACATGCCAAAAAGTATGCCATATACCGCTGTGTATTGCATTGCAGTGAATGGAGTGGATGGAGTAAGGAATCACAAGTACTCTTTATTAAACCTGTTGCCCAGCACAAGATACCCATTTAAATTTTGCAGACTATTGAGTATTTCCAATATAATAATATGATTATTTAGGATAATGCCTTTGGCTGATAGACAATGAAAGAACTTTTGAAGAAAAACCAATAGAACAGGAGAACGCATAATGAGGAAGTCTTTATCAAAATAATTACCTCTACGTTTCAAATGGTGGGATTTTGGCAATAGGCTACTTTGAAGCAAGGTAAGACATGCCTCATAATCCAGTATGAAATAAAACGTCCAGGTTTCAAACAATTAAGGAACAGGGAAAATATGCTAATGATAGTTCTAACCGTCTTCTGGTAGATGGAAAGGCTTTCCCAAAAACCTTCTCTTATTTAATGTTAACTAGCTACAAAGTAGCCTATGCCTACCTGTCAGAATGATATCATGATTATTTGCCTCAAACCAGTGGCCATTTATTTTGCAAACTCCATCTCATGTGCTACAGAAACACTGCTAATCAAACAATAGTGCTAGCTGCCTGCACACTTGAATTAAACGGTAACTACTCTCAGAAATAAACATTTCTTAGATTTTCCCCAGACCTCAAAAGTGGTCTCCTGATATGGGTTAATCATTTTTTATGGACGTAGAACATACAATTGTGTTGTTTTTCTGTTTGAAAAAGTGTGACTTTGGTGAAAATCTGAAACCTGTTAATTTCCTGTGAAAACTAAGACTACTATTATCCTACTGAACAGCGTGGGTTGGCCTGACTGTGAAACACCAATATAGGATGTATCACTTTAGGTCATTCAGAGTGGATATCACTGTTTCATATAGAATTTTTCACACAGGGTGCCTTTCCTTCGCTGGGCGGGACATCTGGAAAATGTTTTGCTAAATTAGAGTATACCCTCTTCTCCATGCACCGCCACACCACTGGCCTACACAATAGCTTTCAACATACCAGTATTTAGTTTGTAAACGTTCAAAATAAATGCTGTTATAAATAATACAATATTAAAATACATCAAATTATCAATTAATTTTTTCCAAAGTGGTTGCAATGCTGTAAAAAAACAGTTGTACTGCACTACAGTGATAAAATAATAGATATTCTTAAAGTTGAGCTTGTCTTTGCATGGGGACTCTTATTTAGAAGAAAATAATCTGCTCTGGTGCTGCCAGCATATTATCCTGCTGCTAGGAGAACGGTAATGTAGGCGTTTACGCTTGAATATTGGTACAGTGTGCTGCAAGGTACAAACTGCACAGATCTATATATAGAGAGAGGGAGATCAATAAGAGGTCCTTTCCACAAGGGGGCGACAAACGCCAGTTAATATTCCAGAATAGAGCCTCTCTCATCTTTTTAAGTGGGAGAACTTGCACAATTGGTGGCTGACTAAATACTTTTTTCCCCCACTGTATATATATCTAGTGTCCTCTCAGATGCTCTGCACCAGTCTGTCCCAACCCTGGGTCCCCTAGCCAATGGGCCAGCTAAGTGTAAAAATACATGCCCCACAGCCAGCATAACATTTGACATTTTAGCCATTTATCAGACGCTTTTATCCAGAACGACTTATAGTTAGTTAGTGCATTCAACTTAAGGTAGCTAGTGAGACAACCACATAATCCTGATATGAGCGTCTATGATAGAACGGTTGTTTATTTTTTATGACAAGACAACAATAAGAACTGAGGACATAAATACACTGAAACAGACAGACATGATACAACACATTTAGACAAGAACAGTTATAAGCATTGCCATGGTGTAGCCTAATACAAAAAGAAATAAGGACAAAACATTGTTAGCTTACATTCCATGGCATATGGAACATTTTGCCCTTACAATAACTTATATTTGCTTTAATTAATATTGTTAAATAGAACTCTAGTCGACTTTGTCAAAGTTGGTCTTGATACCTCCTCAATCAGTCTTGGCATTTTCCTCGTCTTGAACCAAATCCTCTTCATCTTCTTCTCCTGATCCTTCTGGATCTGCAAAACCAGAGCCAACCTGGCTCCCAGCTCCATCACGTAGTCTGTCTGGATCGCCCTTTCCTCCAACCGACACTCACCCCTCCTCTGTGTCAGCGTTGAACCCTCCATGTCTTCCTCTTAGCTAACAATAACTCTGGAAAATACATAACGTTGTAGTAAGTGGGTGTTGCTAACCAAATAAAAATGCATCTCTTTACAATGTGCACACGTTTTCTTCCCAGCTACTTACAATTAAGCAAGTGAGAATCCTGCTCCAGATATGTTTACGCAATAGGCCTATCTGAATTACTAGTAAAAAGTTGGCTACTGGAAAAGCGACCAAGTTCAAATGAATCAATTTTGGCTGTTCTTATCATTTCGTGAACAATATCCTTTATGGCATCATCATTGTGATGCAAGGCGTTGCCATTGGAGAAGAAAAAGCACAACACAGTCTTTAAAAAGCAAACTTCAGGCTCTTTCTGTACCTTACTATTGAGCCTTATTCAACCCCTCATGTAGCTCTACTCCATATTGGGCCTGGTTCTCACAAACCACACTAATCACTTCCATCATATCATTAAAAACACTGTGTTTTGGGTAGAAAATGACTCTATATCCATGCAGGACCTAACTTGTACAGTTTCATCTATTTTAAAAACCAAGGAGGTAAAAACGCCAGTCTTCTCTTTGAGTGCCCCTGAGTGCACCTCAATTTAAAGAGGTCTATCAATTCAACCATTTGAAATGGATGTCCATTCAATTAAGAACACATTATTCTTATTAGAAATGAATCAGCTACAAATTAGGTAGGCATACTTGTTTTTTTACACAACCTACTCTTTTGGTACATATTTATTGAGATAATTGATTACAACATATGTTGGTGATTAACACAGAGAGGTTTTTTTTCTTCTGTCATCAATAGAATGCATTAGCCATTAGGCTGGCTCACTACAATTGTAACATGACATCTCAGGTGTCAGGATGAAGCATTTTCTCACAAAAAGAGGACTCAAGCAAACTATCTCTCTTCAACAGTTTCACTAGTCATGTTAGGTCTACTTAAAATGTCACATTCATACACAAGTAATTTGAAAATAAGTTATACTACTGAAACACATTCACAATAAGTTATATTACAACCTACCTCTGAAGTAAGCAATGTGTTCTCTCACTAATGAAATAGGACAATAATAATCTGTCAGTGGTTAGTTGAATCAGTCTCTTTGCACTGTTCAGTTTGTCTGTGCAACAGGTAACCTTCCAGAATCGGAATCTTGTGA
The DNA here is from genome assembly GCF_020615455.1 of Coregonus clupeaformis. Classification (NCBI taxonomy): domain Eukaryota; kingdom Metazoa; phylum Chordata; class Actinopteri; order Salmoniformes; family Salmonidae; genus Coregonus; species Coregonus clupeaformis. Next base: position 64,463 of record NW_025534085.1, on the reverse strand, counting down.
TGTCACAATGGAGTCCCCATTGCCATGGTTACCCACTGCAGCTTTCATGTGTAATCAAATGCTGGCACAATTTAGTTTATTTATTTTAGATTTTTTGTACCTATGCAGCACAGTCATACCTAATATATACAATGAATCCATTTAACCTAATTTTTTATTAAAATAAAATGCTGTAACTCATATCAAATGGTTGACCATTCAAACGACATGTGTTTTGCCTAATTAAAAGTCAATATGTTTTAGATATCATAACTAGCAGCCAGGCTTACTTAGGTGGTTTGTTCGATCTCAGCCTACCACTAATGTCAATATTTTTCATCATCATCATCATCATCATCAATGAAATACATAGGCTACCTTACTACAGTAAAACAAGTCTACCATAGTCTATGTCACCTCAGTAACAAAGTTCCAAAAAAGAAATGAGGGTTCAAGAAAAAATCTCTCTTCAATGGCCTCAGCTATTGGCCATATGATCAACAAGGTCAAATGCAGCACTAAAATCAAGAAGCAGCTCATCCACACGTTTATCTTGGTCAAGTGACATTGAGCCATTGATCAATTAAATCAACCAGAGCTGTTGCAGTCGAGTGATCCTTACGGTATCTTTACGGTACGCATGCTCATAGAGGGATAAACTTAGCTGGATGTGTAAATATATAGGCCCAAAAAATGTAATTGAAGAGTAGCTGTCATTGATGTTTAGCATTTTAGTTTAATAAATTATTAAATAAGGAAATCAATATCAGCTGATTATAGAACAGTATTTGTAGACCTGCCAACAGCGCCCATTGTTTAAAACTATGTTTGAACATTTTCTTATCCATGTCTTTCCAGTTGATATAACCAAACAGACAACCTTTGTTGCTCAATAGCGTCACACATTCCTCCATTCATTCTCTATAATATTCCCCTCCATCACATTCCTCTATCATATTTCCTCTATTATATTCCCTCTATTATATTCCCTCTATTATATTCCTCTCCATTATATTCCACTACATCATAATACTCACTATCATATTACCTCTACCATGTTCCTCTTTATTTATATAGGGAATCCCAATTGAGACCAGTGTCTCTTTTTCAATGGTGCCCTGTGTTATATCAATTAACAATCCAAACAGCTTAAACAGATAAAATTACATACAGAGCAGAAAATATATAGAGCAAAATTATTAGACTTGAACACATACATTTCACAATGAACAGGTCTTGTATTTAACCAGTTGAGCTGACAACCATTTTGCACTGTTTCACTAGGGCTTTAGTCATCAATCTAGCAAGAGGGCAATATTTTATTAATGTAGTGGTGTCCCTCCCCCCAGGAAGCTATGACCTTTAGATTTCACCTGGAATTGTTCATATATGTCTGAGAAAAAAAACACTTTTCAAACCATATGATCTAGTACACAAGAAAAGTATAATACAACCTTCTTTAATTCTTTGCCAAACATTTCATGACATTAGTGATAGTCAAAATCTGTAAAATGTGTGAATGTCTAAATTAACATTTGGGCCATTTAACCAGTGTGCATCCCGCCTATAGACAATGGGAGAAGGGCTATGTAAAGGTCTCGATTTTGTCGTTCTGAACAAATGTTTGACTTCCACACAAAATTACTTCTTGACTTATTTTAGGTTTAAGGAAGTGTGTAGGTCGCATTCTTTATAGTAGAGCTATGAAAGTTATGTATTTAGCTCTGCCTGCTCGAGACAAATTCAGTGATTGCTTTGCCATGTCTGTGCCGTGAAGCAGTCTGTCACGGTTTCGGCCGAGGCTGATCCTTCTCCTTGTTCAGGCAGGCTTCGGCGGTCGTCGTCCCCGGAGTACTAGCTGCCACCGTTCGTTGTGTCTGTGTGTGTTTGGTTTGGTCTGATTTGTTACACCTGTTGCTCATTTCGTCTTGATTATGTGTCCTTTATGTTCTCGTTGTTTCTGTCTTGTGGTTGTGTGTAGTTGTTCTATGTCAGCAGGTGTTGCCAGTCAGTTTGTGCTCTATGTTATTTAGAGAGTCCGCACGTTGTGCGTTTGTTGTAATTTTACGCTGAGTGCGTTTATTTTTCCCTTGTTCAACCGGCTCTGTTTTTAGCCGTTGTTTCTGTGGACTTTATTAAAGTGTTTTTGGACTTGCATCTGCATCCTGCAATTGATTCCACACCACACCTATGCCCGGCCTTGACAGAACTACACACCATTCATGGAATCAGCAGGAGCAGCAGCAGCGACCGAGTCATGGGAGGAGCGCGTCCGCGGACAGGATGACAGGATAGCCCAGATCACCAACGCATTACAAAGAGTAATGAATACCCTGCATCGCCTGGAGACCAGTTGGTCACCCACGCCTCCTCCCACAGTACCACCAGCACCGGTCAGTCCCTTAGTCCACGATCCGGAACCCAGTGGGATTCGGCTTTCGCTCCCGAGGGCGTATGATGGTACCGCTGCCGGGTGTCAAGGTTTCCTCCTACAAGTAGAACTCTACTTCGCCACCGTACACCCGGTGCCCTCGGGACACGAGAGCGTTTCCGCCCTCATCTCCTGTCTCACCGGCAAGGCGTTGGAGTGGGCCAACGCCGAATGGAGGAGAATAGACCCCGCGACGATCACCTATGCGGAGTTCTCCCGTCGCTTCAGGGCTGTATTCGACCATCCACCTGAGGGGAAGGCGGCGGGAGAACGTCTATTCTACCTCCGACAGGGGAAGAGGAGCGCACAGGATTTTGCACTGGAGTTCCGGACTCTAGCGGCAGACGCAGGGTGGAATAAGCGGGCCCTCATAGACCACTTCCGCTGCAGCCTACGGGAGGACGTCCTTCGTGAGTTGGCCTGCAGGGACACCACCCTCACATTTGACCAGTTAGTTGACATGGCCATTAGCCTCGACACCCTGTTGGCCACCCGCGGACGTCCTGAGTGGGGGTCGTCCATTCCACCCTCCAGCACCTCCGAGCCTAGTCCTATGGAGCTCGGGGTTGCTGGCGCTAGAGAGGAGAGGAGAAGGAGCCCCAGGGGAACCAACCCCTGTACCTACTGTGGCCGTGGAGGACACACTGCGGCCAGGTGCTGGGGGGGGTCTCCTAGGGGGAGAGACGGCAGGCCACGCTCTGGGGAGTCCCTCCAGGTGAGTAGGCGCCCCACTTACCCAGAGCTCTCTGTTGATCACCTAACCATACCTGTTTGCTTCCCACAGGTTGCACCTCATTCCCAGCATAAGGCGCTAGTAGATTCAGGCGCAGCTGGGAATTTTATAGATCGGCGATTTTGTGCTGAGTTAGGGATTCCCCTCCTTCCAGTCAGTAGTCCCTTCCCTGTACATGCTTTAGATAGCCGTCCGTTGGGATCGGGGTTGATTAGGGAGGTCACAGCTCCACTTAGGATGGGGACGCAGGAGGGTCATGAGGAGACTATTCAGCTATATCTTATAGACTCTCCTGCGTATCCGGTGGTGCTGGGGCTTCCCCTGGTTGATTACTCATAATCCCTCTATTTCGTGGCAACAGAGGGCTCTCAAGGAGTGGTCTGTCCAGTGTGTAGGGCGATGTCTGGGCGTTTCCGTAGGGGCGACCTCGGTGGAAAGTCCAAACCAACTGCCGGCATTGCACATTCCCCCCGAGTATGATGATTTAGCAATTGTGTTTAGTAACGCGAAGGCGACGCAATTGCCACTACATAGACAGGGGGATTGTGCGATAGACCTCCAGGTAGGAGCTGCGCTTCCGCGGAGCCATGTGTATCCTCTGTCTCAAGAGGAGAAGAGAGCTATGGAGACTTACATAGCCGAGTCTCTGAGACAGGGATACATACGGCCCTCCACTTCCCCTGCGTCCTCGAGTTTCTTTTTTGTGAAGAAAAAGGATGGAGGTTTGCGCCCGTGTATTGATTACCGCAGTCTCAATCAGATTACTGTGAAATACAGTTATCCACTCCCTCTGATTGAAACTATGACGGAGTCTTTACACGGGGCGCGTTTCTTCACAAAATTGTATCTCAGGAGCGCATACAACTTGGTGCGTATTAGGGAGGGAGACGAATGGAAGACAGCATTTAGTACCACCTCGGGTCATTACGAGTATCTCGTCATGCCATACGGGTTAATGAATGCTCCTTCAGTCTTCCAATCCTTCGTTGATGAGATCTTCCTGGATATGCAGGGGCAGGGAGTGGTCGTGTACATTGACGACATTCTAGTGTATTCTTCTACCCGAGCCGAGCATGTAGCCCTGGTGCGCCGAGTATTGAGGAGATTGTTGGAGCATGATCTGTATGTCAAGGCAGAGAAATGTCTGTTTTTCCAGGAGTCTGTCTCCTTTTTGGGTTATCAGTTGTCTGCGTCAGGGGTTAAGATGGAGGTTGACCGTGTGTCGGCCGTGCGTAATTGGCAAACTCCCCTACTGTTAAAGAGGTGCAGCGGTTCTTGGGTTTTGCGAATTAATACAGGAGGTTTATCTGGGGTTTTGGACAGGTGGCAGCTCCCATAACGTCTCTAATAAAGAGAGGTCCGGTGCGCTTGCAGTGGTCTGCTGAGGCGGATAGGGCTTTTGGGAGACTGAAGGACCTGTTTACCTCGGCGCCGGTGTTGGCGCATCCGGATCCCGCACTCCCATTCCAGGTCGAGGTAGACGCGTCTGAAGCCGGTATAGGGGCCGTGCTCTCGCAACGATCTGGCACGCCGCTGAAACTCCGCCCCTGTGCTTTTTACTCTAAAAAGCTCAGTCCGGCGGAGCGAAATTATGACGTGGGGGACAGGGAGCTGCTAGCCGTGGTCCAGGCCCTAATGGTATGGAGGCATTGGCTAGAGGGGGCTCAACACCCTTTCCTCATTTTGACAGACCACCGAAACCTGGAGTACATCCGGGCAGCTAGGAGACTGAACCCTCGCCAGGCTAGGTGGAATATGTTTCTGGCCCGGTTCGTTTTTAAGATCACGTACATCCCTGGGTCCCAGAATGGTAAGGCAGATGCTCTGTCCCGGCGGTATGACACGGAGGAGAGGTCCGTTGAGCCCACGCCCATACTCCCGCCGTCTTGCCTGGTGGCACCGGTGGTGTGGGAGGTCGATTCCGAAATCGAGCGGGCGTTGCGTACCGATCCTAGCCCTCCACAGTGTCCTGTGGGTTGGACGTACGTGCCGTTCGAGGTTCGGGATCGACTTATATATTGGGTTCACACGTCACCCTCCTCTGGACATCCAGGGATTGGCCGGACACTGCACTGCCTTAGCACTAAGTACTGGTGGCCAACGTTAGCCAGGGATGTGAGGGTTTATGTTTCCTCCTGTTCGGTATGTGCCCAGTGTAAGGCACCCAGACATTTGCCCAGGGGTAAGTTACAACCACTGCCCGTTCCACAACGACCCTGGTCTCACCTCTCGGTGGATTTCATTACTGATCTTCCCCTCTTCCAGGGAAATACCACCATCCTGGTCGTTGTGGATCGGTTCTCGAAGGCCTGTCGTCTCCTTCCCATGCCGGGTCTTCCCACTGCCCTACAGACCGCTGAGGCACTATTCACTCACGTCTTCCGGCATTACGGGTACCCGAGGATATAGTGTCTGATCGAGGCCCCCAGTTTACCTCTCGAGTCTGGAGAGCGTTCATGGAGCGCTTGGGGGTCTCGGTGAGCCTTACCTCGGGGTACCACCCGAGAGCAATGGGCAGGTTGAACGAGTAAACCAGGATGTAGGTAGGTTTCTGAGGTCGTATTGCCAGGGCTGGCCGGAGGAGTGGGCGAGATATGTTCCCTAGGCCGAGATGGCACAGAACTCTCTCCGCAACTCCTCCACTAAACTAACCCCTTTCCAGTGTGTGTTAAGGTACCAGCCGGTTCTGGCACCTTGGCATGAGAGCCAAATCAAGGCCCCTGCGGTGGATGAGTGGGTGCGGCGCTCGGAGGAGACGTGGAACGCTGCTCACGTACATCTGCAGCGGGCCATCCGTTGACACAAGGCGAGCGCCGATCTCCACCGCAGTGAGGGACCGGTGTACGCACCGGGAGATCGAGTCTGGCTCTCGACCAGAAACCTGCCCTCCGCCTGCCCTGCCGGAAAATGGGTCGGCGGTTTGTGGGGCCTTTTAAAGTCCTGAGGAAGTTGAACAAGGTGTGTTACAGATTACAACTTCCTATTGAGTATAATAATATTAACCCCTCGTTCCATGTGTCTCTCCTCAGGCCGGTGGTAGCTGGTCCACTCCAGGAGTGTGAGATAGCAGAGACTCCTCCGCCCCCACTGGACTTCAAGGGGGCTCCGGCGTACACAGTTCGGTCCATCCTGGATTCGAGACGCCGGATGGGGGGTCTCCAATATCTCGTGGAGTGGGAGGGGTACGGTCCGGAGGAGCGGTGCTGGATGCCGAGGAGAGATATCTTAGACCCGTCTCTTCTGACTGAGTTCCATCGTGGTCATCCCACGCGCCCTGCTCCGCGTCCTCCTGGTCGCCCCCGAGGCCGGGGTCGGCGCACGGCTGGGGCCGCGCGCTCAAGGGGGGTACTGTCACTGTTTCGGCCGAGGCTGCTCCTTCTCCTTGTTCGGGCAGGCTTCGCGGTCGTCGTCCCCCGGAGTACTAGCTGCCACCGTTCGTTGTGTCTGTGTGTGTTTGGTTTGGTCTGATTTGTTACACCTGTTGCTCATTTCGTCTTGATTATGTGTCCTTTAAGTTCTCGTTGTTTCTGTCTTGTGGTTGTGTGTAGTTGTTCTATGTCAGCAGGTGTTGCCAGTCAGTTTGTGCTCTATGTTATTTAGAGAGTCTGCACGTTGTGCGTTTGTTGTACTTTTACGCTGAGTGCGTTTATTTTTCCCTTGTTCAACCATTCTGTTTTTAGCCGTTTTTTCTGTGGACTTTCTTAAAGTGTTTTTGGACTTGCATCTGCATCCTGCAATTGAGTCCACACCACACCTACGCCCGGCCTTGACACAGTCAAGCTGGATAAATGTTTTTCCTGGAACGCCCCTTTGACTTAACGTTGCAGTGTGTGCACACATTGATGCACACATTGAGGTCAGCAATCACCAAATAAGTGTCCAGCTTGCTCTAGTGGTTATTACAAGTAACTACACATATCACACCACAACAGCTAACATAGTGTCTCACGCCCTCTCCTCCTCTCCTCCTCTCCTCCTCTCCCCCTTGTCTCCTCTGTTCTTCCTCTATTCCTCCTCCTCTCCTCCTCTCCCTCTCAGCGGGTCCAGCTGGATAGAGTGACGGCGAGGTGACCTCCTGCCTCTCTCACTGGAGGGCGGCTTTAGACTGTTGATATGCATGCACACATTGAGGTCAGCAAGCACCAAATAAGTGTCCAGCATACTCTAGTTGTTATTACAAGTAACTACACATATCACACCACAACAGCTAACATAGTGTCTCACTCCCTCTCCTCCTCTCCTCCTCTCCCTCTTGTCTCCTCTGTTCTTACTCTATTCCTCCTCCTCTCCTCCTCGCCCTCTCAGCGGCTCCAGCTGGATAGAGTGACGGCGAGGTGACCTCCTGCCTCTCTCACTGGAGGGCGGGAGAGGGTGAACAAAGGAGGAGGAGGAGGAGGTGGAGAGAAAGAGAGTAGGAATGGAAGAGGAGGTGGAGAGGGTAGAGGAGGCAGAAAGCATGGTCTAAGTATTGCTTTAAAGGGAAGAGAGGGGGAGGAGGAGAGAGCGCGAGAGATGGGGGGAGTGGGAGAAAGAGGGGAGGAGGGGGAGGAGGGGGAGGGCAGCTGTGTCCGACACACCATACTTACACCTGCAACAGGTAGGCCAGGGGGCGGGACCTGTAGGTGAGACTAATAACATGATAATGGGGGCAGGTGAAGAAGGGGTGGAGCTGGAGTCAAGGAGGGGAGGGTGTTCCTACGAGCCCCCTGCCAGCGAGACGGGGAGCAGGGAGGAAGTCTGTCCACGGAGCATTTCTGGGTCATTGGGTCGCCTCCAATGAGATTAGATCCCCTTCTACAATGTAAAGCAGTTTGAGTACTGGGGGGTTCTCTGTATAAATCCAAGGTGAAACCTCCAGGGGCTAGCCTTCTCTCAGGGGAGAGTCTGCTCTGGGCTGCCTGCGAATGGTGTTCCTCTGTGGGAAAGAGGAGAGAACAAGAGGCCCCGAAAGAGATCTCATTATGGTAGTGATGGACAGATCAACTCTCCTTGTCATCTTCCACCTCTTCCTCTTCCTCTTGTTCGGCCTTCTCCCTCCTTTCCTTCTTACAGTCGTGATGGAGAGAACCCTTTTCTCCCTTTTCCTCCTTCCTCTTCTCCCTCCTTCTCTTCCTCTACCTTCCTCTCCCTCCTTCCCTCTTGGTAGACCTTGTTTAGTCAAGCCAGATTGTGGATAGCTAGCCATGGTTCAGACCACTGTCGCTGTCTGGGAGGGGGGATACAGGACTGGTCCACTGGACTCAACTCACATGGGGAGAACCTGCTGCTGCTGCCACTCCCCCTCTTACCTGGGATGAGATCACGTTTGGAGGAAACCTGGCACCATCCCTACGGTGAAGCATGGTGGTGGCAGCATCATGCTGTGGGGAGGATTTTCAGGGACAGGGACTGGGAACACACCCCATTCACTTCGATGGGGCTGTAGTGGAGCGGGTCGAGAGTTTCAAGGTCCTTGGTGTCCACATCACCAACAAACTATCATGGTCCAAATACACCAAGACAGTCGTGAAGAGGGCACGACAACGCCTTTTCCACCTCAGGAGACTGAAAAGATTTGACATTGGTCCCAAGATCCTCAAAAAGTTCTACAGCTGCACCATCGAGAGCATCCTGACCGGTTGCATCACCGCCTGGTATGGCAACTGCTCGGCATCCGACCGTAAGGCGCTACAGAGGGCAGTGCGTATGGCCCAGTACATCACTGGGGCCAAGCTTCCTGCCATCCAGGACCTATATACTAGGCGGTGTCAGAGGGAGGCCCAAAAAATTGTCAAAGACTCCAGTCACCCAAGTCATAGACTGTTCTCTCTGCTACCGCACAGCAAGCGGTACCAGAGTGCCAAGTCTAGGTCCAAAAGGCTCCTTAACAGCTTCTACCCCCAAGCCATAAGACTGCTGAACAATTAATCAAATGGCCACCCAGACTATTTACATTGACACCTCCACCCTTTGTTTTTACACTGCTGCTACTCGCTGTTTATTATCTATGCATAGTTACTTTACCCCTACCTACATGTTGTCAGAATGCGACGGTGAAATGCAGTAGGCGAAGTCAAACACAGGACACAGAGCTTACTGGAAACGTACTTTACTCGAAAGTAACCAGAGTAGAAAAAACAATCTCCACATAAGGAGGAATAAACAACCCGCACACGAACACTGCCGATGACGAAAACAATAACACCCAACACACAATGAACGACAGAGGTTTAATTAGGGAATACAATACGACATAATGGGGAACAGGTGTACACAATCAGGACATAACAAGTCAAACACTGAAACATAGATCGGTGGCAGCTAGTACTCCAGCGACGACGAACGCCGAAGCCTGCCCGAGCAAGGAGGAGGAGCAGCCTCGGCTGATTCCGTGGCAGTACCCCCCCCCCCTTGACCCCGGCCTCGGGGACGGCCGGGAGAACGCGGAGCAGGGCGAGTCGGATGACTCCGGTGGAAGTCCCTCAACATGGAGGGATCCTCAATGTCCCTCCTGGGGACCCAGCACCGTTCCTCCAGACCTTACCCCTCCCACTCCATGAGATACAGCAGGCCCCCCGTCCGACGCCTCGAATCCAAGATGGAACAGACTGAGTACGCCGGAGCCCCCTCGATGTCCAACGGGGGCGGAGGAGCCTCTCGTACCTCACTCTCCTGGAGTAGACCAGCCACCACCGGCCTGAGGAGAGACAGTTGGAATAAGGGGTTAATGCGGTAATTAATGTGCAGTTGTAACCTATAACATACCTCGTTCAATCTCCTCAGAACTTTAAAGGGCCCCACAAACCGCCGACCCAGCTTCCGGCAGGGCAGGCGAAGGGGCAGGTTTGGGGTCGAGAGCCAGACCCGGTCTCCCGGTGCATACACCGGAGCCTCACTGCGGTGGCGATCGGCGCTCGCCTTTTGCCGCCTGATGGCCCGCTGCAGATGGACATGCGCAGCGTTCCAAGTTTCTTCCCAGCGCCGAAACCACTCGTCCACCGCAGGGGCTTCGGTCTGGCTCTGATGCCAAGGTGCCAGAACCGGCTGATAACCTAACACACACTGGAAAGGCGTAAGGTTAGTGGACGAATGGCGGAGGGAGTTTTGGGCTATCTCTGCCCAGGGAATATATCCCGACCCATACTCTTGCCGGTCCTGACAATATGACCTCAGAAACCTACCCACATCCTGGTTAACTCTCTCCACCTGCCCATTACTCTCGGGGTGAAAACCTGAGGTAAGGCTAATCGAGACCCCCAGACGTTCCATAAATGCCCTCCAGACTCTAGAGGTGAACTGGGGATCCTGATCAGATACTATATCCTTAGGCACCCCATAGTGCCGGAAGACGTGTTTAAACAGGGCCTCAGTAGTTTGTAGGGCAGTAGGGAGACCTGGCAGAGGAATGAGACGGCAGGCTTTAGAAAACCGATCCACAACGACCAAGATCGTAGTGTTCCCCTGGGAGGGAGGAAGGTCCGTGACAAAATCCACCGATAGGTGAGACCACTGCCGTTGTGGAACGGGTAGGGGTTGTAACTTCCCACTGGGCAGGTGTCTAGGTGCCTTACACTGGGCGCACACCGAGCAGGAGGAAACATAAACCCTCACGTCCTTAGCTAAGGTTGGCCACCAGTACTTCTCACTAAGGCAGTGCACAGTCCGACCAATACCCGGATGACCAGAGGAGGGTGACGTGTGAGCCCAGTATATCAAATGTTTGCGAACCTCGAGCGGCACGTACCTCCGACCCTCCGGACACTGTGGAGGAGTAGGGTCGGAACGTAACGCCCGCTCGATTTCCGCATCCACCTCCCACACCACCGGTGCAACTAAGCAAGACTCCGGGAGTATGGGAGTGGGCTCAATGGACCTCTCCTCTGTGTCATATAGTCGGGACAGGGCGTCTGCCTTAGCGTTCTGGGACCCTGGTCTATAGGTGAGCTTAAATACAAAGCGGGAAAGAAACATTGACCACCTTGCCTGGCGAGGATTCAGCCTCCTCGCTGCCCGGATGTACTCCAGGTTACGATGGTCAGTCAGAATGAGAAAAGGGTGTTTAGCCCCCTCAAGCCAATGTCTCCACACCTTCAGGGCTTGAACCACAGCCAGCAGCTCCCTATCCCCCACATCATATTTGCGCTCCGCCGGACTGAGCTTCTTAGAATAGAAAGCACAGTGGCAGAGTTTAGGTGGCGTACCCGAGCGCTGAGACAGCACAGCGCCGATCCCAGCCTCGGGAAGCATCCACCTCCACCTGAAATGCCAAAGAGGGATCCGGATGCGCCAGCACCGGAGCCGAGGAAACAAGTCCTTCAGACGTTTAAACGCCCTGTCCGCCTCAGCTGACCACTGCAGGCGCACCGGACCCCCCTTTAGCAGAGAGGTAATGGGAGCTGCTACCTGTCCAAAGCCCCCGGATAAACCTCCGGTAGTAATTGGCAAAACCCAAGAAGCACTGCACCTCCTTTACCGTGGTGGGAGTCTGCCAATTTCGCACGGCAGAAACGCGGTCAATCTCCATCTCTACCCCTGATGCGGACAACTGATGTCCCAGGAAGGAGATGGACTCCTTAAAGATCAGACATTTCTCCGCCTTCGCATACAGGTCATGCTCCAACAGTCTACCAAGCACTCGACGCACCAGGGACACATGCTCGGCTCGTGTAGCGGAGTATATTAGAATGTCATCAATATATACCACAAAACCCTGTCCATGCAAGTCCCGGAAAATCTCGTCCACAAATGATTGGAAGACTGAAGGAGCATTCATTAACCCGTATGGCATGACGAGGTACTCATAGTGACCCGAGGTGGTACTGAATGCAGTCTTCCACTCATCTCCCTCCCTAATGCGCACCAGGTTGTACGCGCTCCTGAGATCCAATTTTGTGACTAATCACGCCCCGTGTAATGACTCCGTCATACTAGCAATCAGAGGGAGAGGATAGCTGTATTTGATGGTGATCTGATTTAGACCATGGTAATCAATACACGGGCGAAAACCCCCATCCTTCTTCTTCACAAAAAAGAAACTTGAGGACGCAGGGGAAGTAGACGGCAGTATTTACCCCTGTCTCAAAGATTCTGTGATGTAGGTCTCCATAGCGGCCATCTCCTCCTGAGACAGAGGATACACGTGGCTACGTGGAAGCGCAGCGCCTACCTGGAGGTCTATCGCACAATCCACCGTCGTTGGAGAGTCTGCTCTGGGCTGCCTGCGAAAGGTGCTCCTCTGTGGGAAAGAGGAGAGAACAAGAGCCCCCAGAAGAGATCTCCTTATGGTAGTGATGGACAGATCAACTCTCCTTGTCATCTTCCACCTCTTCCTCTTCCTCTTGCTCGGTCTTCTCCCTCCTTTCCTTCTTACATCATGATGGTGTTACGGTTCGGCACTGTTGTTCCTGTCCCCGCTTGTTTTCCTTTTCCCTTTTTCCCTGTGTGTGTGTTGTCTGTGTCTGTCTCCTCCCGCTGTGCAGCCCAGTCAGAGGATCTAGATCAGGGGGCGTGGCCATTCTCTCTCCTGCTCAGTTACATCCAGCTGCAGCTCATTGTCACCAATCAACCAGCAGTTATCTACCCGGGCTGGCCACCTCTCCAGCGCCAGTTCGTTCCTACACCACCTGTGATCCCGTCTGTTCCTGCTGCCTGCCTGCCTGCCATTCCCACGCCGCAACCTGCTCATCTGTTGTCTGATATCCTCGTCATCCAGCTCTCAGTACTACTGGCTCTCCACCCCACTCAGCTCCTACCCCGGTCTGAAGCTACTCCACCCTGAACTGTTTCTCTCTGCCAAAACACGCTGAATAAACAACATCCTAATTCACCCTCTTTGTCCGTGTGTCCGTCTCTGCACCTGAGTCCCCACCAAGCCTAACAGTGTCTCTGTATGTAGGACTACCCATCTGTTGGTCAAGTGGCTAATCAGTTAGAGAAGAACAACATTCAGCCAATCTTTGCTGTGACGAAGAAAATGGAGAAGGTATACAGGGAACTCAGTAAAATGATCCCCAAGTCTGAGGTGGGAGTGTTGTCAGCTGACTCCCATAATGTCGTTGAATTGATTTGGGCAGAAGCGGCTTGTTCTACTCAGCAGATTGCCAGCCTGTCGTTTGACGATTTTTCCTCTCAATTGGAAGTTGTGTTTGATCACCCGGACCATGCCGGGACCGCCACAAAGAGACTGTTGAAGCTACGACAGGGCACGGGTAGCGTGGCTGAATACGCCATTGATTTTTGGACCTTGGCAGCCGATTGCAAGTGGAATGACGAAGCTCTTCAGGGAGCGTTTGTTAACGGTTTGAGTGACACGATTAAGGATGAACTAGCTGTTCGTGATAAGCCTGCTAACCTTCATTCTCTGCTTTCCTTGCTACACGAATAGACAACAGGCTACGGGAGAGGAGACAGGAGAGGGGCGGTCGGGTCCGCACCGCAGGCGGGGCCCCTCGCTTTCTGCAACCCGAGCAACATCACCACTCGGACACCGCCCACACACCTCAGCGGTTCTCTCCACGGAACTAGACGAGCCCATGCAGCTGGGCCGTGCTCGTCTGTCCCCTGCCGAAAAGGAACGGCGCATGCGGGCTGGTGAGTGCGTGTACTGTGGGGACCGCACTCATTTCCTGGTTAACTGTCCGGTTCGCCCAAAAGACAAAGCTCGCAGGTAAAAGTGGGCGTACTTGCGAGCGCTCACCTGACTCAATGCCCACAGCACCCGTCTAGTTATCCCAGCTACAGTCCAGTTCAGGAATCTGTCTCTCCCATTAGCTGCTCTCATTGACTCTGGTGCTGAGGATAGTTTCCTTGACGTTAACCTGGTCACTCAGGCTGAGATCCCTGTTAAGCCCCTGCCTAAGCCTATAACAGTAACCGCTATAGACGGCCATCAGTTTGCCAACATCACCCACCAAACTGTCCCCGTTTCTCTCATGCTGTCCGGCAATCACAAAGAAACCATCCAGTTTAAAGTAGTCTCCTCCTCGGCCTCCCCTCTTATCCTCGGGTTCCCTTGGCTTAGCCTTCACAACCCCCATATTGACTGGCAGAACCACAAAATACACAGTTGGAGCACTCACTGCCATTCTGCTTGCCTTGGGTCGGCTATTCCGCCCTCTGTAGGTTCCCCTGCTTCCCCTGTCAAACCCCCAGACCTCTCTTCAGTCCCTGAAGAGTACCTGGACCTGGCCGAGGTATTCAGTAAGTCCAAAGCACTTTCACTACCACCTCATAGGCCATACGATTGCGCTATTGAGTTACTGCCTGGAGCCCCTTTGCCGTCCAGTCGGCTTTTCAATCTGTCCCGTACTGAGAGAGAAGCTATGGAAACCTACATAGGCGACTCCTAGTCTCTGGCATCATTCGTCCCTCATCTTCCGCTGTTGGTGCTGGGTTCTTTTTTGTAGAGAAGATGGACAAAACATTACGCCCCTGCATTGACTACAGAGGACTAAATAACATCACAGTCAGAAATACGTACTCCCCTGCCTCTCATCAACTCAGCATTTGAACCCCTTCATGGTGCCACCGTGTTTACCAAACTCGACCTGCGTAACGCTTACCACCTCGTTAGGATCAGGCAGGGAGACGAATGGAAAACTGCGTTCAATACCCCTCTCGGACACTTTGAATACCTAGTCATGCCATTCGGTCTCACTAACGCCCCAGCAGTGTTTCAGGCCATGGTTAACAATGTGTTGAGGGATTTTCTACACCGTTTTGTGTTTGTCTATTTGGATGACATTCTAATATTCTCTATGTCACAGGATGAACACGTCTCCCACGTCCGTCTGGTTCTCCAACGCCTCATGGAAAATAAACTGTATGTGAAAGCAGAAAAATGTGAGTTCCACCGGCAGTCCGTCCCCTTTTTGGTTTTATTATCGAGCGGGGACAAGTGTCACCAGACCCTGACAAGATCAGAGCGGTTGCGGAGTGGCCCACACCCACGTCTCGGAAGCAGCTACAACGCTTCCTGGGCTTCGCCAACTCTACCGCCCGCTTCATCAGGGGTTTCAGCCGAGTGGTTGCCCCCTGACCAAGCTCACCTCCCCTAAGGTGCCATTCCTGTGGACGCCTGAGGCCGAGTCAGCCGTGAGTACACTGAAGGAACTGTTCTCCACCTCACCTGTTCTTATACATCCATACACCAGTTTGCAGTTTATTGTGGAAGTGGACGCCTCTGATTCGGGGGTGGGGACTGTCCTGTCACAACGTTCTCCCACGGACCAGAAGCTCCATCCTGTGGCCTTTTTCTCCAGGAGATTGACCCCTGCTGAGAAGAACTACTACGTGGGTAACCGGGAGTTGCTTGCTGTCAAGTTGGCGTTGGAGGACTGGAGGCACTGGCTAGACAGAGCAGAGCAACCCTTCATAGTCTGGACAGACCACAAGAACCTGGCTTACATCCAGTCATCCAAGAGGCTAAACTCCCGTCAGGCCAGATGGGCTCTGTTCTTCAGCAGGTTCAAGTTTATTTTAACATATCGTCCTGGCACACGTAATGTCAAGCCTGATGCTCTCTCTCGCCAGTTTACAGACAATGAAGACTCCAGCAATCCTGAACCTGTTCTGCCCGCTTCCTGTTTGGTGGCGGCTGTTCACTGGGAAATCGAGTCCCTCGTCCGATCGGCACAAGAGTCGGAACCTGGACCGGCCGATGGCCCCCCCAACCTTCTCTATGTTCCCGCAGCCGTGCGGCCGCAAGTGCTCAACTGGATCCACACCTCACGCTTCTCCTGCCACCCTGGTATGAACCGTACACTGTCACTACTGAAGAGGCACTTTTGGTGGCCATCCGTCGAGGCTGACGTCCGGGAATACGTGGCGGCCTGTTCCATCTGTGCCAAAAATAAGGCTTCCCACTGGGCTCCTTCGGGCCTGCTGCGGCCTCTCCCAGTCCCGAGTCGTCCTTGGTCTCACGTGGCCTTGGACTTCGTCAATGGACTTCCTATGTCTGAAGGTAATGACACCATACTCACCATCGTGGACAGATTCTCTAAATCTGCCCATTTTGTTGCATTACCAAAATTACCGTCTGCCAGTGAGACAGCCGACCTCTTTGTCCTACATGTATTCCGTCCCCATGGAATACCTGTGGACATAGTGTCCGATAGAGGCCCACAGTTCATTTCTCGGGTATGGAAGGTGTTTTGTTCTGCTCTGGGTGCCTCTGTCAGTCTCTCATCAGGTTTCCATCCCCAGTCCAATGGCCAGACTGAGAGGACCAATCAGGACCTGGAGGCTACTCTACGCTGTGTGACATCCCAGAACCCGTCCACCTGGGCCAAACACCTCCCGTGGGTTGAATATGCCCACAATTCCCTCACCTCATCTGCCACCGGCCTCTCACCATTTGAGGCGGCTTTGGGGTACCAACCGCCATTGTTCCCTGGCCACAGGAAAAGGAGTTAGCCGTCCCCGTCAGTTCAGGATAACCTTCGTCGCTGCCACAAGGTGTGGGTGGACACCCGTGAGGCCCTTCTACGGACAGCAGAGCGTAACAAGAGAGTGGCGGACAGGCACAGGATAGTCGCTCCCCAGTTCCAGCCTGGTCAGCGAGTCTGGCTCTCCTCCAGCAACATCCCTCTGCGCACTGACTCCCGTAAGCTGTCGCCCCGGTATTTGGGTCCTTTCGAGATCGACTCCATCATCAACCCTTCGGCTGTTCGGTTGAAGCTTCCCCAGGCCATGAGAGTCCATCCTACATTTCACGTGTCCCAGCTGAAGCTGGTCTGCTCCAGCCCTTTGTGTCCGCCTGTGGAACCCCCTCCGCCACCGCGTATTATTGACGACCATCCAGCCTACATGGTGCGGAGACTGCTGGACGTCCGGAGGAGTGGTAGAGGGCTTCAGTACCTGGTGGACTGGGAGGGATACGGTCCCGAGGAGAGGTCCTGGATTCCCGGCGGTTTATACTGGACCCGCAGCTGGTGGCTGACTTCCATAGGGACCACCCTGACAAGCCGGGTGGGTCGCCGGGTGGCGCCCGTTGAGGGGGGGGTACTGTTACGGTCCGGCACTGTTGTTCCTGTCCCCGCTTGTTTTCCTTTTCCCTTTTTCCCTGTGTGTGTTGTCTGTGTCTGTCTCCTCCCGCTGTGCAGCCCAGTCAGAGGATCTAGGTCAGGGGGCGTGGCCATTCTCTCTCCTGCTCAGTTACATCCAGCTGCAGCTCATTGTCACCAATCAACCAGCAGTTATCTACCCGGGCTGGCCACCTCTCCAGCGCCAGTTCGTTCCTACACCACCTGTGGTAACTTGGCTCCGTACAGTGATCTCAGTTTAGTTGTTAACCTCTCAGCATTATAGTTGTCTCTGCCACGTTTGTAACCTGTCTCTCTTTCGACCAGATCTCGTCTGTTCCTGCTGCCTGCCTGCCTGCCATTCCCACGCCGCAACCTGCTCATCTGTTGTCTGATATCCTCGTCATCCAGCTCTCAGTACTACTGGCTCTCCACCGCACTCAGCTCCTACCCCGGTCTGAAGCTGCTCCACCCTGAACTGTTTCTCTCTGCCAAAACACGCTGAATAAACAACATCCTAATTCACCCTCTTTGTCCGTGTGTCCGTCTCTGCACCTGAGTCCCCACAAAGCCTAACAATTGCAGAACCTTTCTTGCTGCCTTATTTTGTGCTATTTGCAGTCTCTTTAGGTCACCAACACCTGCATTACTCCAGACAACAGTAGTTCATTTGACTATGGATGAGAGCTTGTGAGATTTGTTTTAGAATTTTCTCTACCTATCCCATAGGTATAAACACTGGTAATGGCTCTACCTTTCCCTCTGATAGGCTTTGTTTGCCATATTACACCTAATTTATATGTACACCTATCCAATCCTTTCAACATGTAGGAGTGCTTAGTGTCGATTTAGGATTCAACATTTAAACCAAATTTGCGAAAAGCAATCATTTTGTGTTTATAATGTTTTGTACGGTATGCCTTGACAAAAAACAAACAGAGTAAACATTTATTTTTTTATTCTTTGTTTTTCATTGCATGCAAAAATACAGTATCTCCCTTCTCTCTCTCTCTTACCCAGTCTACTCATCCATCTTCAAGCTTTCATCCCTTCCCTGCTCTTCTATCACCCTCTCAGTTCCACCTCCAGCTGGCTCCCTCTTTTTCCTCTTCTCCAGTCTCTTCCTCTCCTCTTTCCTCCTCTTTTCTCTCTTCTTCTCCTCTTTTTTGAATCTTTTGCTCCATCTCCAGGAGCTCAGCTTGAGCTTTCTCTCTCTTTTTCAGCTCCTCAGACCACTTCTTCTCTTTCTTAATCCTGTCTTTCATCATGGCATTGTGTATCTTAATCACTAACAGCCCCTCTAACCTCTTTTTCTCTGCCTTTTCCTTCTCTTTTCTTTCATTCTCTCTCTTTTTCTGTTCTAACTTGTCCCTCTTTTTCTCAGCCTTCATGGCTTTCTTTTGCTCTTTCTCTCTCGCCTTCATCTCCTTTCTCTCTTTCTCGTCACCGTTCAACATCTTATCCAGTTTCTTATTTTTCTCTTTTTCCTCCGTCTTTAAAAACGTGACTTTCTGCTTGAGGTTCATGGCCAGAAAGCCCACTCTTCCCAGGATGGTCTCTGCTCTCTCTTATGAAACCGTCCCATTGGAGCTCTTGGAATGGGCACGGTCCGCCTCACGCTTCAAACCCTCCCTCGGGCTCACCTCCTCCTTGACGCTCCTCTCTTCACTCTCAATGTTGATGCCTGTCCAATAATCCTAACAGGAAGACATTGACTCTAGATGTAATATTGTTCCAATGTGGCACATTCAATACACATTTGAGGGATCAACATACATTGATGGCCTCATGGGGCACACAATTTGGAGGACAGTAATTGAGGTAACTTGTTTATTTGTATCCCAAATTAATTTTATAATAGCCATAGATGTTCTTCCTGGGATCACACTAAACGTAATACAAATGTTAACCCTAGTAAGGGGTGATGTTTTATACTATGAGCATAGAGTAGCAGGGTTGGGGTCAATTCCATTTAAATTCCAGTCAATTCAGGAAGTACTTTAAAATTAAAATACTCTTCAATGCTTTGAATTGAAATGGAACAGACCCCCAACCCTGTAGAGTAGTAGTGTAAAATAGGACACCTACCTTTGCCTCTTCCAGCGTCCAGGGCCTGGGTTCCTCATCCTCTGACCTGCATATGGATGCTCTCACTCTAACAGGAGTCTTAGTGGCCATGCAGAGCAGAGGGGTTGCCAGAGTTAAGTTAGCATCTGGGACCAGCTGGTGAGCATGAGGGCAGCGATCCACCTCTTCACTAGTGCCCTTCCCTTTCTGCTCTGGCTGCTTGTGGTCCTTGTCATGGATGCATGCCAGGCTTGGAGGAAGTGCTAGGACAGGGCTTTTATCACTCATCAGTTCCTCTCTCTTGATAGTGGATGCAACTGCACTTGCCTCTGTGTTAACTGAGCACTCTGTTGTGTCCTCAACTGTCTCCTCTGGCTGCTTGTGGTCATTGTTGTTGTGAATGCATTGCAGACCTGGAGGACTTTTATCATCCCAGGTGTAAATGGCAACAGTTGCCTCTGTGTTGACTGAGCACTTTGTAGTGCACTCAACTGTCTTCCATAGCTGTTTGTGCTCATTGTTGTGGGTGCAGGTCAGGATTAGAGGCAGTGTTGCAGGTGCAGGAGGACTTTTATCAGCCAAAAACTCCTATGTGTGGACAGTGGACACGGAAACGGCTGCTTCCCTGGCAACTGGACACTTGTTGGTGTCCTCTACTGCCACACCTGGCAGATTTTGGACAGTGGACACGGAAACAGCCGCTTCCCTGGACACTTGAGTCTTGGTGGTGCTCTCTACTGCCTCCTCTGGCTGCTTGTGGTCATTGTCTAGAATGTGTGGCAACTTTGAAGGCAGCATTGGAGCCGGGCTTTTATCACCCAACAGGTCATCTTCCTGGACAATGGATGTGCCTGCAGTGATCGCTGTGGCAACGGAGGACTCGGTGGCATCCTCTTTCGTCTCATTGGTCAGTTTTTGGTCAGAGTCTCGGATACATGGCGAGCTTGGAGGCAGTGCTGCAGAGTCAGGAGGGCTTTGATCAGCTGCCATGTCCTCTTTGAGGTGAGTGGACACATCATTGTTTGTTTCACTGGTAACTGGACACTTGGTGGTGCCCTCTACTGCCTCCCCTGGCAGTTTGTAGTCAATGTCAAAGACAAGTGGCAGACTTGGAGGCAGCATTGGGACAGGGCATTTAGCTGCTGATCTGTACACTCGAAAATCAACAGTAACTGTGCCTGCAGTGGTCTCTGTAGCAACTGAGACCTCATAGGTATCCTCTACTGTCTGCTCTGGTGGCATGAAGTCATCGTCAAAGACTGTTGGCAGGCATGGAGGCAGCACTGAAAGAAGACTTCTAGCTGCCCATCGATTCTCTCCCTTGACAGTGGCAGTGGTAGCAGTGGCCTCTGTGGCAACTGGGCACTCTGCAGCTGAAACAGCAGGCTGGGAGGTTTCGAGGAATTTGAATGAATTGCCAATGAACCGCTGAGCCAGGGGTGGGAGGGAGTAAGGATAGAATATGTCCTCTTTCTTGACATTAGATATTGCCACTGGAGCAACTGAGACATCAGTGGTGCCCTCTACTGCCTGATGTGGCTGCATGGAGTCTTCGTCAAAGAAGTGTGGCAGGTATCGATGCAGCATTTAGGATATATTTGTATCTGTCCATAGGTCCTCTCGTTTACCTGTAGATACATCTGCAGTGGCCTCTGTGGCAACTGGGCATTCAGCAGACTGGCAGGTTTCAGGGACAAAGTATGAAAATACAATGAACCGCTGTGCATCCTGAGCGCGTATGGCCAATGGAGAGGGGGATGCAACATGGTTGGTATAGGCCTCTGATTGGTGAAAGCCAGTGGTGGGAGGGAGTCAATACAGGGAGCCATAAACTCAGTGAGAGGACAGTTGCTCACATCTCTCACATTCTGCGTGAGAAAAGAAACAGACATGATGAAATTGATCACATTCAGTACATACATACCTGTATGAGTCAGCACTATTTTCTTATACAAATAAGTGGGGGAAAAAAATATTTAGTCAGCCACCAATTGTGCAAGTTCTCCCACTTAAAAAGATGAGAGAGGCCTGTAATTTTCATCATAGGTACACGTCAACTATGACAGACAAATTGAGAAAAAAATATCCAGAAAATCACATTATAGGATTTTTATTGAATTTATTTGCAAATTATGGTGGAAAATAACTATTTGGTCACCTACAAACAAGCAAGATTTCTGGCTCTCACAGACCTGTTACTTATTATTTAAGAGGTTCCTCTGCCCTCCACTCGTTACCTGTATTAATGGCACCTGTTTGAACTTGTTATCAGTATAAAAGACACCTGTCCACAACCTCAAATAGTCATACTCCAAACTCCACTATGGCCAAGACCAAAGAGCTGTCAAAGGACACCAGAAACAAAATTTTAGACCTGCACCAGGCTGGGAAGACTGAATCTGCAATAGGTAAGCAGCTTGGTTTGAAGAAATCAACTCTGGGAGCAATTATTAGGAAATGGAAGACATACAAGACCACTGATATGCTCCCTAGATCTGGGGCTCCACGCAAGATCTCACACCGTGGGGTCAAAATGATCACAAGAACGGTGAGCAAAAATCCCAGAACCACACGGGGGGACCTAGTGAATGACCTGCAGAGAGCTGGGACCAAAGTAACAAAGCCTACCATCAGTAACACACTACGCAGCCAGAGACTCAAATCCTGCAGTGCCAGACGTGTCCCCCTGCTTAAGCCAGTACATGTCCAGGCCCGTCTGAAGTTTGCTAGAGTGCATTTGGATGATCCAGAAGAGGATTGGGAGAATGTCATATGGTCAGATGAAACCAAAATAGAACTCTTTGGTAAAAACTCAACTCTTCGTGTTTGGAGGACAAATAATGCTGAGTTGCATCCAACGAACACCATACCTACTGTGAAGCATGGGGGTGGAAACATTATGCTTTGGGGCTGTTTTTAAGCAAAGAGACCAGGACGACTGATCCGTGTAAAGGAAAGAATGAATGGGGCCACGTATCGTGAGATTTTGAGTGAAAACCTCCTTCCATCAGCAAGGGCATTGAAGATGAAACTTGGCTGGGTCTTTCAGCATGAAAATGATCCCAAACACACCACCCGGGCAACGAAGGAGTGGCTTCGTAAGAAGCATGTCAAGGTCCTGGAGTGGCCTAGCCAGTCTCCAGATCTCAACCCCATAGAAAATCTTTGGAGGGAGTTGAAAGCCCCAAAACATCACTAATCTAGAGGAGATCTGCATGGAGGAATGGGCCAAAATACCAGCAACAGTGTGTGAAAACCTTGTGAAGACTTACAGAAAATGTTTGACCTGTGTCATTGCCAACAAAGGGTATATAACAAAGTATTGAGAAACTTTTGTTTTTGACCAAATACTTATTCTCCACCATAATTTTCAAATAAATTCATAAAAAATCCTACAATGTGATTTTCTGGATTTTTTTTTGTCATTTTGTCAGTCATAGTTGACGTGTACCTATGATGGACATTACAGACATCTCTCATGTTTTTAAGTGGGAGAACTTGCACAATTGGTGGCTGACTAAATACGTTTTTTTCCCCACTGTATATATATCTAGTGTCCTCTCAGATGCTCTGCACCAGTATGTCCCAACCCTGGGTCCCCTAGCCAATGGGCCAGCTAAGTGTAAAAATACATGCCCAAAACATTGTTAGCTTACATTCCATGGCATATGGAACATTTTGCCCTTACAATAACTTATATATGCTTTATTTAATATTGTTCAATAGAACTCTAGTCGACTTTGTCAAAGTTGGTCTTGTTACCTCCTCAATCAGTCTTGGCATTTTCCTCGTCTTGAACCAAATCCTCTTCATCTTCTTCTCCTGATCCTTCTGGATCTGCAAAACCAGAGCCAACCTGGCTCCCAGCTCCATCACGTAGTCTGTCTGGATCGCCCTTTCCTCCAACCGACACTCACCCCTCCTCTGTGTCAGCGTTGAACCCTCAATGTCTTCCTCTTAGCTAACAATAACTCTGGAAAATACATAACGTTGTAGTAAGTGGGTGTTGCTAACCAAATAATAATGCATCTCTTTACAATGTGCACACGTTTTCTTTCCAGCTACTTACAATTAAGCAAGTGAGAATCTTGCTCCAGATATGGTCCTCTGTAGCTCAGCTGGTAGAGCACGGCGCTTGTAACGCCAAGGTAGTGGGTTCGATCCCCGGGACCACCCATACACAAAAATGTATGCACGCATGACTGTAAGTCGCTTTGGATAAAAGCGTCTGCTAAATGGCATATTATATTATATATGTTTACGCAATAGGCTTATCTGAATTACTAGTAAAAAGTTGGCTACTGGAAAAGCGACCAAGTTCAAATGAATCGATTTTGGCTGTTCTTATCATTATGTGAACAATATCCTTTATGACATCATCATTGTGATGCAAGGCGTTGCCATTGGAGATGAAAAAGCACAACACAGACTTTAAAAAGCAAACTTCAGGCTCTTTCTGTACCTTACTATTGAGCCTTATTCAACCCCTCATGTAGCTCTACTCCATATTGGGCCTGGTTCTCACAAACCACACTAATCAGTTCCATCATATCATTGAAAACACTGTGTTTTGGGTAGAAAATGACTCTATATCCATGCAGGACCTAACTTGTACAGTTTCATCTATTTTAAAAACCAAGGAGGTAAAAACGCCAGTCTTCTCTTTGAGTGCCCCTGAGTGCACCTCAATTTAAAGAGGTCTATCAATTCAACCATTTGAAATGGATGTCCATTCAATTAAGAACATATTATTCTTATTAGAAATGAATCAGCTACAAATTAGGTAGGCGTACTTGTTTTTTTACACAACCTACTCATTTTGGTACATATTTATTGAGATAATTGATTACAACATATGTTGGTGATTAACACAGAGAGATTTTTTTTTCTGTCATCAATAGAATGCATTAGCCATTAGGCTGGCTCACTACAATTGTAACATGACATCTCAGGTGTCAGGATGAAGCATTTTCTCACAAAAAGAGGACTCAAGCAAACTATCTCTCTTCAACAGTTTCACTAGTCATGTTAGGTCTACTTAAAATGTCACATTCATACACAAGTAATTTGAAAATAAGTTATACTACTGAAACACATTCACAATAAGTTATATTACAACCTACCTCTGAAGTAAGCAGTGTGTTCTCTCACTAATGAAATAGGACATTAATAATCTGTCAGTGGTTAGTTGAATCAGTCTCTTTGCACTGTTCAGTTTGTCTGTGCAACAGGTAACCTTCCAGAATCGGAATCTTGTGATGTCACAATGGAGTCCCCATTGCCATTGTTACCCACAGCAGCTTTCATGTGTAATCAAATGCTGGCACAATTTAGTTTATTTATTTTAGATTTTTTGTACCTATGCAGCACAGTCATACCTAATATATACAATGAATCCATATAACCAAATTTTTTATTAAAATAAAATGCTGTAACTCATATCAAATGGTTGACCATTCAAACGACATGTGTTTTGCCTAATTAAAAGTCAATATGTTTTAGATATCATAAATAGCAGCCAGGCTTACTTAGGTTGTTTGTTCGATCTCAGCCTATGACTAATGTTAATATTCATCATCATCATCATCATGAATAAAATACATAGGCTACCTTACTACAGTAAAACAAGTCTTCCATAGTCTATGTCACCTCAGTAACAAAGTTCCAAAAAAGAAATGAGGGTTCAAGAAAACATCTCTCTTCAATGGCCTCAGCTATTAGCCATATGATCACCAAGGTCAAATGCAGCACCCAAATCAAGAAGCAGCTCATCCACAAGTTTATCTTGGTCAAGTGACCTGAGCCATTGATCGATTAAATCAACCAGAGCTGTTGCAGTCGAGTGATCCTTACGGTATCTTTACGGTACGCATGCTCATAGAGGGATAAAATTAGCTGGATGTGTAATTATATAGGCCCAAAAAATGTAATTGAAGAGTAGTTGTCATTGATGTTTAGCATTTTAGTTTAATAAATTATTAAATAAGGAAATCAATATCAGCTGACTATACAACAGTATTGTTTAAAATTATGTTTGAAAATTTTCTTATCCATGTCTTTCCAGTTGATATAACCAAACAGACAACCTTTGTTGCTCAAGAGCGTCACACATTCCTCCATTCATTCTCTATCATATTCCCCTCCATCATATTCCTCTATCATATTCCCTCTATTATATTCCCTCTATTATATTCCTCTCCATCATATTCCACTCCATCATAATACACGCTATCATATTCCCTCTATCATATTCCTCTTTATTTATACAGGGAATCCCAATTGAGACCAGTGTCTCTTTTTCAATGGTGCCCTGTGTTATATCAATTAACAATCCAAACAGCTTAAACAGATAAAATTACATACAGAGCAGAAAATATATAGAGCAAAATTATTAGACTTGAACACATACATTTCACAATGAACAGGTCTTGTATTTAACCAGTTGAGCTGACAACCATTTTGCACTGTTTCACTAGGGCTTTAATCATCAATCTAGCAAGAGGGCAATATTTTATTAATGTAGTGGTGTCCCTCCCCCCAGGAAGCTATGACCTTTAGCTTTCACCTGGAATTGTTCATTTATGTCTGAGAGAAAGAAAAAAAACTTTTCAAACCATATGATCTAGTACACAAGAAAAGTATAATACAACCTTCTTTACTACTTTGCCAAACATTTCATGACATTAGTGATAGTCAAAATCTGTAAAATTTGTGAATGTCTAAATTAACATTTGGGCCATTTAACCAGTGTGCATCCCTCCTATAGACAATGGGAGAAGGGCTATGTAAAGGTCTCGATTTTGTCGTTCTGAACAAATGTTTGACTTCCACACAAAATTACTTCTTGACTTATTTTAGGTTTAAGGAAGTGTGTAGGTCGCATTCTTTATAGTAGAGATATGAAAGTTATGTATTTAGCTCTGCCTGCTCGAGACAAATTCAGTGATTGCTTTGCCAAGGCTGTGCCGTGAAGCAGTCAAGCTGGATAAATGTTTTTCCTGGACGCCCCTTTGACTTAACGTTGCAGTTAAGTGATATAAATGCATGTAATGATGCAGCCGACCACCAGAGGGAGGCAAATACAAGTTTATTCGACAGAGGACATTTACCTGTTTCTAGGAAGGTCTGGATGGATGTCTTCTGAAATATAAAACGGTGGGAAATCAATCAAATAAGTCATGTAAACATTTACATATTTTTTAAAGAAATTCTTGCGCCCGATTTCGGGGACTGTCAGCCTAAGAGATTTTCAGTTTTAAAGTGATCTAATGAAACAAATCCTCTCTGTCATGTTCCTCTTAATATATTCCCTCTATCATATTCCCCTCTATCCTAATCCCTCTATCATATTCCTCTCTATCATATTCCTCTCCACCCACTCCTCCTCCTTCCTCCTCTCCCTCATCTCAGTGCAGCCCCTCTCCATCCACTAGAGCAGGAAGTCTCTGGGCTCAGTGAGGTCCAGCTCAGACTGAAGAGAGGCCGTTTTAACTCTCTTCTCCTTTAGCTGTTCCTCCAGCCTGGCAAGTACTATGTCCTTGTCAACCACGCAACCTGATCTGGACTTTGAGATTATCTGACGTCTCTTTTGCTTGAGACATTTCTCTTTGCTGCTCATCTCTTGAGTATTCCAGCACACAAATGTCCATCTTGAAGTAGCATAAATCTGAGGCTACCTCTTTTTTCAGATCCTCATGTGCTTCTCTTATAGGTTTGAATGTGTGTCCTCTGTCGTCTCACCCATCTCTGCAGATCATAGAGATCAGCTTACTGTCCGTCTCACAGAACAGCTTCAGAGCCTCTCCATGTTCACGACATTCATCTCTCTACTGTTTCCTCTCTCGGCTGTAGCTCTCTGTCTTTTAGCATCTTCCTCCAGTTTCAGCTGGTAGGCCACGTTCCTGATCAGTCTGTTGATCTGGAAGATTCTGTCTCTGACCAGAGCCCTGCCCACTTGACAGAGTTGGTGTCCAGCATTCAGGCTGTCTTGGAGGCATCTCTTGCAGAAGGTGTGCTGATAGCTTAGAGACACAGGCTCAGTGTAGATGTCTGTGCAGATGGAACAGCACTGGTGGTCTGCCAGGTCAGAGGAAGCTGTGGCCATAATTACTTTGCTCGTGCTCAGTGTGTGAGAGACAAAGAGGCAGTGTCCGAATACCCATATTAGAGTACTAAATAGTATATATATAAAAACATTTAGTTTTTTAGTATGTGAAATTTAGAAATTATGCCGCGTTCACATGCTAGTCGGACCTAGGAAACTCTGAAATGTCCGACTTGTTGATTCGTTGAATGCGGCACGTGTATAACTACAACCAGTAAGCAAGTCTGAAATGTCCGGGTTTCCAAGTTCCGACTAGCACGTGAACGCTGCAATAGTACTAAGAATGCGTCATCTAATGCGCGATTGCATTGACTCCCGTCATTCGTTCATTTCGGTACAGCGCGTTAATTTATCTGACTATCAGCTGTTGCCAAACAAGTGAGTCAGAAAATAAGAGTGAATTATACTAGATCAAAGGCGAAATTAGTATGCAGTTTAAGTAAGTATTACGCTAGAATGGATATTCAGACACAGCCAGTAACAGGTCTGTCTTGGAAAATACATGTATGTTCTTGAAGTACGCAGTCAAATTACCATTAGCTTTAAAGCCCTCATGAAGAACACTGACAGACTTCTTGTAAAGGTAGAGGCATGTGACTATCTTACAGCAAGACAGACTAAAGTTCAGTGTCAGTGACAACTTTCAGTGTGGGTGTAGGGAAAAAGCTAAAACACAAGTGAATAAAGGATGGGTTTTATTATCCATACAATATAAATAGGAAATGTCTAATAAACAAATTATTCCAACTAATTCTTTGGATTGGAGATTACTCCTTTAGACTGTTGATGCACACATTGAGGTCAGAAAGTACCAAATGAGTGTCCAGCATGCTCTAGTGGTTATTACAAGTAACTACACATATCACACCACAACAGCTAACATAGTGTCTCACTCCCTCTCCTCCTCTCCTCCTCTCCCTCTTGACTCCTCTGTTCTTCCTCTATTCCTCCTCCTCTCCTCCTCGCCCTCTCAGCAGCTCCAGCTGGATAGAGTGACGGCGAGGTGACGTCCTGCCCCTCTCACTGGAGGGCGGAAGAGGGGGAACAAACAGGATGAGGAGGAGGTGGAGAGAAAGAGAGTAGGAATGGAAGAGGAGGTGGAGAGGGGTATAGGAGGCAGAAAGCCTGGTCTAAGTATTGCTTTAAAGGCAAGAGAGGGGGAGGAGGAGAGAGCGTGAGATATGGGGGGAGTGGGAGAAAGAGGGGAGGAGGGGGAGGAAGGGGAGGGCAGCTGTGTCCGACACACCATCCTTACACCTGCAACAGGTAGGCCAGGGGGCGGGACCTGTAGGTGAGACTCATAACATGATAAGGGGGGCAGGTGAAGAAGGGGTGGAGCTGGAGTCAAGGAGGGGAGGGTGTTCCTACGAGCCACCTGCCAGCGAGACGGGGAGCAGGGAGGAAGTCTGTCCACAGAGCATTTCTGGGTCATTGGGTCGCCTCCTATGAGATTAGATCCCCCTCTACAATGTAAAGCAGTTTGAGTACTGGAGGGTTCTCTGTATAAATCCAAGGTGAAACCTCCAGGGGCTAGCCTTCTCTCAGGGGAGAGTCTGCTCTGGGCTGCCTGCGAAAGGTGTTCCTCTGTGGGAAAGAGGAGAGAACAAGAGCCCCCAGAAGAGATCTCCTTATGGTAGTGATGGACAGATCAACTCTTCTTGTCATCTTCCACCTCTTCCTCTTCCTCTTGCTCGGCCTTCTCACTCCTTTCCTTCTTACAGTCGTGATGGAGAGAACCCTTTTCTCCTTCCTCTCCTCCCTCTTTCTCTTCCTCTACCTTACTCTCCCTCCTTCCCTCTTGGTAGACCTTGTTTAGTCAAGACAGATTGTGGATAGCTAGCCATGGTTCAGACCACTGTCGCTGTCTGGGAGGGGGGATACAGGACTGGTCCACTGGACTCAGCTCACATGGGGAGAACCTGCTGCTGCTGCCACTCCCCCTCTTACCTGGGATGAGATCACGTTTGGAGGAAACCTGGCACCATCCCTACGTTGAAGCATGGTGGTGGAAGCATCATGCTGTGGGGAGGATTTTCAGGGACAGGGACTGGGAACACGCCCCATTCACATCGACAGGGCTGTAGTGGAGCGGGTCGAGAGTTTCAAGTTCCTTGGTGTCCACATTACCAACAAACTATCATGGTCCAAACACACCAAGACAGTCGTGAAGAGGGCACGACAACGCCTTTTCCACCTCAGGAGACTGAAAAGATTTGACATTGGTCCCAGTTCTACAGCTGCACCATCGAGAGCATCCTGACCGGTTGCATCACCGCCTGGTATGGCAACTGCTCGGCATCCGACCGTAAGGCGCTACAGAGGGTAGTGCGTACAGCCCAGTACATCACTTGGGCCAAGCTTCCTGCCATCCAGGACCTATATACTAGGCGGTGTCAGAGGGAGGCCCAAAAAATTGTCAAAGACTCCAGTCACCCAAGTCATAGACTGTTCTCTCTGCTACCGCACAGCAAGCGGTACCAGAGTGCCAAGTCTAGGTCCAAAAGGCTCCTTAACATCTTCTATCCCCAAGCCATAAGACTGCTGAACAATTAATCAAATGGCCACCCGGACTATTTACATTGACACCTCCCCCCTTTGTTTTTACACTGCTGCTACTCGCTGTTTATTATTTTACATTTTACATTTACGTCATTTAGCAGACGCTCTTATCCAGAGCGACTTACAAATTGGTGTATTCACCCTATAACCAGTGGGTAGAAAGATTACTTCATCCTATCCCAGGTATTCCTTAAAGAGGTGGGGTTTCAAATGTCTCCGGAAGGTGGTGAGTGACTCCGCTGTCCTGGCGTCGTGAGGGAGCTTTTTCCACCATTGGGGTGCCAGAGCAGCGAACAGTTTTGACTGGGCTGAGCGGGAACTATGCTTCCGCAGAGGAAGGGGAGCCAGCAGGCCAGAGGTGGATGAATGCAATGCCCTCGTTTGGGTGTAGGGACTGATCAGAGTTTGAAGGTACGGAGGTGCCGTTCCCCTCACAGCTCCATAGGCAAGCACCATGGTCTTGTAACAGATGCAAGCTCCAACTGGAAGCCAGTGGAGTGTGCGGAGGAACGGGGTGACGTGAGAGAACTTGGGAAGGTTGAACACCAGACGGGCTGCGGCATTCTGGATGAGTTGTAGGGGTTTAATGGCACAGGCAGGGAGCCCAGCCAACAGCGAGTTGCAGTAATCCAGACGGGAGATGACAAGTGCCTGGATTAGGACCTGTGCCGCTTCCTGTGTAAGGCAGGGTCGTACTCTCCGAATGTTGTAGAGCATGAACCTGCAGGATCGGGTCACCGCCTTGATGTTAGCGGAGAACGACAGGGTATTGTCCAGGGTCACGCCAAGGCTCTTCGCACTCTGGGAGGAGGACACAACGGAGTTGTCAACCGTGATGGCGAGATCATGGAACGGGCAGTCCTTCCCCGGGAGGAAGAGCAGCTCCGTCTTGCCAAGGTTCAGCTTGAGGTGGTGATCCGTCATCCATACTGATATGTCTGCCAGACATGCAGAGATGCGATTCCCCACCTGGTTATCAGAAGGGGGAAAGGAGAAGATTAGTTGTGTATCGTCAGCGTAGCAATGATAGGAGAGGCCATGTGAGGATATGACAGAGCCAAGTGACTTGGTGTATAGCGAGAATAGGAGAGGGCCTAGAACTGAGCCCTGGGGGACACCAGTGGTGAGAGCACGTGGTGCGGAGACAGCTTCTCGCCACGCCACTTGGTAGGAGCGACCGGTCAGGTAGGACACAATCCAAGAGTGAGCCGCGCCGGAGATGCCCAGCTCGGAGAGGGTGGAGAGGAGGATCTGATGGTTCACAGTATCAAAGGCAGCAGACAGGTCTAGAAGGACAAGAGCAGAGGAGAGAGAGTTAGCTTTAGCAGTGCGGAGAGCCTCCGTGACACAGAGAAGAGCAGTCTCAGTTGAATGACCAGTCCTGAAACCTGACTGGTTAGGATCAAGAAGGTCATTCTGAGAGAGATAGCAAGAGAGTTGGCTAAAGACGGCACGCTCAATAGTTTTGGAAAGAAAAGAAAGAAGGGATACTGGTCTGTAGTTGTTGACATCAGAGGGATCGAGTGTTGGTTTTTTGAGAAGGGGTGCAACTCTCGCTCTCTTGAAGACGGAAGGGACATAGCCAGCGGTCAAGGATGAGTTGATCAGCGAGGTGAGGTAGGGGAGAAGGTCACCGGAGATGGTCTGGAGAAGAGAGGAGGGGATGGGGTCAAGCGGGCAGGTTGTTGGGCGGCCTGCAGTCACAAGTCGCAAGATTTTATCTGGAGAGAGAGGGGAGAAAGAAGTCAAAGCATAGGGTAGGGCAGTGTGAGCAGGACCAGCAGTGTCATTAGACTTAACAAACGAGGATCGGATGTCGTCAACCTTCTTTTCAAAGTGGTTGACGAAGTCATCCACAGAGAGGGAGGAGGAGGGGGGGAGGAGGATTCAGCAGGGAGGAGAATGTGGCAAAGAGCTTCCTAGGGTTAGAGGCAGATGCTTGGAATTTAGAGTGGTAGAAAGTGGTCTTAGCAGCAGAAACAGATGAAGAAAATGTAGAGAGGAGGGAGTGAAAAGATGCCAGATCCGCAGGGAGTCTAGTTTTCTTCCATTTCCGCTCAGCTGCCCGGAGCTCTGTTCTGTGAGCTCGCAATGAGTCATCAAGCCACGGAGCTGGAGGGGAGGACTGAGCCGGCCGGGAGGATAGGGGACACAGAGAGTCAAAGGATGCAGAAAGGGAGGAGAGGAGGGTTGAGGAGGCAGAATCAGGAGATTGGAGGGAGAAGGATTGAGCAGAGGGAAGAGATGATAGGATGGAAGAGGAGAGAGTAGTGGGAGAGAGAGAGCGAAGGTTGCGGCGGCGCATTACCATCTGTGTAGGGGCAGAGTGAGTAGTGTAGGAGGAGAGCGAGAGAGAAAAGGATACAAAGTAGTGGTCGGAGACATGGAGGGGAGTTGCAGTGAGATTAGTAGAAGAGCAGCATCTAGTAAAGATGAGGTCAAGCGTATTGCCTGCCTTGTGAGTAGGGGGGGACGGTGAGAGGGTGAGGTCAAAAGAGGAGAGGAGTGGAAAGAAGGAGGCAGAGAGAAATGAGTCAAATGTAGACGTAGGGAGGTTGAAATCCCCCAAAACTGTGAGGGGTGAGCCATCCTCAGGAAAGGAACTTATCAAGGCGTCAAGCTCATTGATGAACTCTCCAAGGGAACCTGGAGGGCGATAGATGACAAGGATATTAAGCTTAAATGGGCTAGTGACTGTGACAGCATGGAATTCAAATGAGAAGATAGACAGATGGGTTAGGGGAAAAATTGAGAATGTCCACTTGGGAGAGATGAGAATTCCTGTGCCACCACCCCTCTGACCAGATGTTCTCGGGGTATGCGAGAACACATGGTCAGACGAGGAGAGAGCAGTAGGAGTAGCAGTGTTTTCAGTGGTAATCCATGTTTCCGTCAGCGCCAGGAAGTCGAGGGACTGGAGGGTAGCATAGGCTGGGATGAAGTCAGCCTTGTTGGCAGCAAAACGGCAGTTCCAGAGGCTGCCTGAGACCTGGAACTCCAGGTGTGTGGTGCGTGCAGGGACCACCAGGTTAGAGAGGCAGCAGCCACGCGGTGTGAGGCGTTTGTGTAGCCTGTGCGGAGAGGAGAGAACAGGGATAGGCAGAGGCATGGTTGACAGGCTGTAGCAGATGGCTACAATAATGCAGAGGAGATAGGAATGAAATGAACTAAACATCTGGGAATGGAGAGAGCAGGGCCTCCCTCACCAAAACTCCCAAATATAACTCTCCCAACTTCCACCTCAGAAACTATAATTGTTTCATACCACTAAAACTCTCCCAACTTCCACTTTAGAAATTAGAATTGTTGTAAACTACAGCGGTTCAATGTTTCAAGGAATAGACTCAACTTACTTTATTCAGCTAGCTAACTATGACGCCATAGCTAACTAGCATGCTAGCATCCAATAACACACAGTTTAGCACCAATACTTGGTTACAACAAACTACCAATAGTGTGTTAACACACTAAACAGAAATTCGTGTCCGTGTCTAGTTCCTTTTATAACGCAGCAATAATTATACGTTGGCTAGCTAGCACAAATATATTGTATGTAGTTGCTATAGTACTGCTAGCTGGTAGAGTTGGCTAGCTAGCAATGGCTGCGGTGATGACTTTGTTTGAAAAACGGCGTCGCTGCGAACGAATGTAGCTGGCTAAATGGATATTATATTTAGTTGCTACCGTTGCTAATAGCTACTCGCCAGCTAGTCCAGGAGGTGAGTTAGCTAGCTAGCTAGCTTCGTGCTACACCCGGCACCGCCGAATACAATACTAACCTACAATAATTACATACAATAACTACCCACAACAACACACGATGCCTACCTACAATACCTAACTACAATCTAAATACATAGTTTAAGCCTTACTCGACAAAGCCCAAGCTATGTATAGAGCCAAACTTACCCGACGCCAGCTGTCTGGGTGGCAGACAAGAAGACATTGGTCTTCTGCAATCAGTAGCTGTAAATTAAGTACAGTAGCTACTAACTACCTAACGTTAATGCTTCAGATAATGAGGTTAGAAAAACAGCTGAATGGTAGGTAGCTAGCTGGCTTAATTACAGGTACTCTTAAGCGTGAAATAACATTGGAAACAACTATCCACAGTTGCTAAAAGTTACCAGTAGCTACCCGCTAGCTAGCTAGCTTTATTGGTCCAGGTAGTGGGTTAGCTAGCCTCGTGCTTCACCGGGCTCAGCCGAATACAATACTTACCTACAATAATTACCTACAATAACCTACAATAACTACCTAAATAAACTACCTACAATACCTAACTAAAATACCTACCTACAATCTAAATACATGGTTTAAGCTTTACTCAACACCATATAAGAAGCCAAGCTTACCTCCTGCTAGAGAAAACACAACCTCACCCGACCATTTCCATTTCCGACTATTATCCATGCATAGTTACTTTACCCCTACCTAAATATACAAATTACCTCAACTAACCTGTACCCCCACACATTCACTCGGTACCGGTACCCCTTGTATATAACCTTATTATTTTATTGTGTTACTTTTTTTATTTTTTTTTACTTTAGTGTATTTAGTAAATATTTTCTTAACTCTATTTCTTGAACTGCATTGTTGGTTAAGGGCTTGTAAGTAAGCATTTCACGGTAAGGTCTACACCTGTTGTATTCGGCACATGACAAATACAATTTGATTTTATTTGATTTGGAGTCAGGATCAATGGAAAGATGAACAGAGCAATTTACAGAGAAATCATTGATGAAAACCTGCTCCAGAGCGTTCAGTACCTCAGACTGGGGCTAAGGTTCACCTTCCAACAGGACAACGACCCTAAGCACACAGCCAAGACAACGCAGGAGTGGCTTCGGGACAAGTCTCTGAATGTCCTTGAGAGGCCCAGCCAGAAACCGGACTTGAACCCGATCTAACATCTCTGGAGAGACCTGAAGATAGCTGTGCAGCGACACGCCCTATCCAACCTGACAGAGCTTGAGAGGATCTGCAGAGAAGAATGGGAGAAACAACTCAAATACAGGTGTGCCAAGCTTGTAGCGTCATACCCAAGAAGACTCGAGGATGTAATCGCTGCCAAA
Source organism: Coregonus clupeaformis (assembly GCF_020615455.1). Lineage (NCBI taxonomy): Eukaryota > Metazoa > Chordata > Actinopteri > Salmoniformes > Salmonidae > Coregonus > Coregonus clupeaformis. The sequence continues at coordinate 29,512 of NW_025534085.1, read as the reverse complement.
GGTGCTTCAACAAAGTACTGAGTAAAGGGTCTGAATACTTATGTAAATGTAATGTTTCCATTTGTTATTTTTAATACATTTATAAAAATGTCTAAAAACCTGTTCTCACTTTGTCATTATGGGGTATTGTGTGTAGATTGATGAAGAAAAAAAACAATTTAATCAATTTTAGAATGAGACAAAGTGTGGACGCATGTTTTTGAATAACATAATGATTTCTTGATGACGATTATTTTCTATTTGAACAATTTTTACTCAATTAAATGGAATCCAAGATGGTGTAGTAGTGCAGTCCTGTTTTTGTTGTGTGTCTGTAAATAGCCTGTAAATACCCTGTTTTTTTGTGTGTATTTTTCATACATATTTCCCTATCAGAATTGTCATTCTTCCACTAAATATACTTTCCTGCAACCCGCATCACTCAATGTGAAACGGATTCTATTATTGACTTACCTTTTATCTAGAATCTCCAGTTGAAACTAGCTAGCCAGCTAACTAGCTACTTGCTATTAGCCACAGTTAGCGGTATTTCACCCAGAACATTGGATTTTTCTGCCGGAATAATTTAATCACTGGACATTAATCACCGGATCGCAACTAGCTAGCCGCAACCAAATGGATGTTGCTGTTTGGCTAATCACCACTGCCCCCGATGCAAGCACCAATTAGCCTCGAGCTAGCCTAGAGCCAGGCCCATATCCCGGCTATCTACCTCTCGGTCTAATGGAAGGAAGTAGCCAGCTAACTAGCTACTTGCTATCAGCTACCGTTATCGGTTTTTCACCATTGTCCGTGGCCTGCACCCCCTACCAGCCAGCTCTATATTGGACTATTATTCGACCAGTCTGCACTGTCTGCACAGCGCGTTATCGACCCAGAACAAATCCGTTTTTCTGCCGGAATAAATGGACCTTTAACTCTGGATTCATCGCTACCAGCTAGTTGCAACAAACTGGACGTTGTGGTTTGGCTAATCATCCTGAGCTAGGCCCATCTCCCGGTTATCTACCTCTCTGTCAACCGGACGGGACCACCTAGTGTTGACACGGAGCCCCGCCGATCCTACAAGACTGGTCTACTGACGAAATCGTCTGATGTGGTTACAACAGGCTTCCCGTTACGACGTCAACCACGAAGATTCCATCTGCTAGCCCCGACACGCTAGCCATGGCCTCTTGCGCGCTAGTGCTTTAGCAGCCCCCGAAATATCCTATTCCTGTTCACCGGACCTTATGATAACTCAGCTATACAGCTGATGCCTGCAGGACTGTTCCTTTTTACGGTACCGCATCCTGTTTATGTTGAGCCTCTCCCAAACTGTGTCGTCATTACCAGCTGTTGTCTTAGCTCTCTCAAATTACACCTGTGATTGCTTTACTCCTCTCTCCCTTGTCAATATGGTTAGCTTATTGTTGTTTCGGTTATTTCTAATTGTACTATTTCACTGTAGATCCCCCAGCCCAGCTAAACCTGCCTTAGATAGCTCCTTTGTCCCACCCCCCATACACGCGGAGACCGACTCAATTGGTGCCTCCAGTGATGCCATCTCTTTCATTGTTACCCAACGCTTAGGTTTACCTCCACTTTACTCACATCCTTCCATATCCTTGTCTGTACATAATGCCCTGAATCTTTTCTACAACGCCCGGAAATCTGCCCCCTTTATTCTATGTACCCAACGCACTAGAAGACCAGTTCATAAAGCCTTTAGCCGTATCCTTATTCTAGTCCTCCTCTGTTCCTCTGGTGATGTAAAGGCTAACCCAGGCCTTGCAGCCCTCAGTATCACTCCTACTCCCCAGGCGTTATCATTTGTTGACTTCTGTAATCGTAAAAGCCTTGGATTCTTGCACGTTAATATCCGAAGCCTCCTTCCTAAGTTTGAGTTATTCACTGCATTAGCACACTCCGCCAACCCTGATGTTCTAGCAGTGTCTGAATCCTGGCTTAGGAAGGCCACCAAAAATTCTGAAATTTCCATCCCCAACTATAACATTTTCCGTCTAGATAGAACTGCCAAAGGGGGTGGAGTTGCAATCTACTGTAGAGATAGCCTGCAGAGCTCTATCATACTATCCAGGTCTGTGCCCAAACAGTTTGAGCTTCTACTTTTAAAAAAACACCTTTCCAGAAATAAGTCTCTCACTGTTGCCGCTTGCTACAGACCCCCCTCAGCCCCCAGCTGTGCCCTGGACACCATGTGTGAATTGATTTTCCCCCATTTATCCTCAGAGTTCGTACTGCTTGGTGACCTAAATTGGGATATGCTTAACACCCCGGCAATCCTACAATCCAAACTAGATGCCCTCAATCTCACACAAATTATCAATGAACCTACCAGGTACAACCCTAAATCCGTAAACATGGGTACCCTCATAGATATCATCCTGACTAACTCACCCTCTAAATACACCTCCGCTGTCTTCAAACAGGATCTCAGCGATCACTGCCTTATTGCCTGCGTCCGTAACGGGTCCGCGGTCAAACGACCACCCCTCATCACTGTCAAACGCTCCCTAAAACACTTTAGCGAGCAGGCCTTCCTAATTGACCTGGCCCAGGTATACTGGATGGATATAGATCTCATTCCGTCAGTAGAGGATGCCTGGTTGTTCTTTAAAAGTAATTTCCTCTCAATCCTAAATAAACATGCCCCATTCAAAAATACAGAACTAAGAACAGATATAGCCCCTGGTTCTCCTCAGACTTGACTGCCCTTGACCAGCACAAAAACATCCTGTGGCGAACTGCATTAGCATCAAATAGCCCCCGCGATATGCAACTTTTCAGGGAAGTTAGGAACCAATATACACAAGCAGTCAGGAAAGCAAAGGCTAACTTTTTCAAACAGAAATTTGCATCCTGTAGCACTAACTCCAAAAAGTTTTGGGACACTGTAAAGTCCATGGAGAATAAGAGCACTTCCTCCCAGCTGCCAACTGCACTGAGGCTAGGAAACACTATCACCACCGATAAATCTACAATAATCAAGAATTTCAACAAGCATTTTGCTACGGCTGGCCATGCTTTCCACCTGGCTACCACTACCCCGGCCACCAACTCTGCACCCTCCGCTGCAACTTGCCCATGCTGACAGCTGATCTGGACCTCTACAAATAAGCTGGGCTAGACAATATGGACCCTTTCTTTCTAAAACTAGCCGCCGAAATTGTCGCAACCCCTATTACTAGCATGTTCAGCCTCTCTTTCATAACGTCTGAGATCCCCAGAGATTGGAAAGCTGCCGCGGTCATCCCCCTCTTCAAAGGGGGTGACACTCTAGATCCAAACTGTTACAGACCTATATCCATCCTGCCCTGCCTTTCGAAAGTATTTGAAAGCCAAGTTAACAAACAGATCACCGACCATTTCGAATCCCACCGTACCTTCTCCGCTATGCAATCAGGTTTCCGAGCTGGTCATGGGTGCACTTCAGCCACACTCAAGGTCCTAAACGATATTATAACCGCGATTGATAATAGACAGTACTGTGAGGCCGTCTTCATCGACCTGGCCAAGGCTTTCGACTCTGTCAACCACCGCATTCTTATTGGCAGACTAAATAGCCTTGGTTTCTCAAATGACTGCCACGCCTGGTTCACCAACTACTTCTCAGATAGAGTTCAATGTGTCAAATCGTAGGGCCTGTTGTCTGGACCTATGGCAGTCTCTATGGGGGTGCCACAGGGTTCAATTCTTGGGCCGACTCTTTTCTCCGTGTATATCAATGATGTCGCTCTTGCTGCTGGTGACTCTCAGATCCACCTCTACGCAGACGACACCATTTTGTATACATCTGGCCCTTCATTGGACACTGTATTAACAAACGTCCAAACGAGCTTCAATGCCATACAACACTCCTTCAGTAGCCTCCAACTGCTCTTACACACTAGTAAAACTAAATGCATGCTCTTCAATCGAACGCTGCTGGCACCCGCCCACCCGACTAGAATCACTACTCTCGACGGGTCTGACCTAGAGTATGTGGACAACTACAAATACCTAGGTGTCTGGTTAGACTGTAAACTCTCCTTCCAGACTCACATTAAGAATCTCCAATCCAAAGTTAAATCTAGAATCGGCTTCCTATTCCGCAACAAAGCCTCCTTCACTCATGCTGCCAAACATGCCCTCGTAAAACTGACTAACCTACCGATCCTTGACTTCGGCGATGTCATTTACAAAATAGCCTCCAACACTCTACTCAGCAAATTGGATGTAGTCTATCACTGTGCCATCCGTTTTGTCTCCAAAGCCCCATACACTACCCACCACTGTGACCTGTACGCTCTTGTTGGCTGGTCCTCTCTACATGTTCGGTGTCAAACCCACTGGCTCCAGGCCATCTATAAATCACTGCTAGGCAAATCCCCGCCTTATCTTAGCTCATTGGTCACCATAGCAGCACCCACCCCGTAGTCTGCGCTCCAGCAGGTATATCTCACTGGTCATCCCCAAAGCCAACACCTCCTTTGGCCGCCATTCCTTCCAGTTCTCTGCTGCCAATGACTGGAACGATTGCAAAAATCTCTGAAGCTGGAGACTCTTATCTCCCTCACTAACTTTAAGCATCCGTTGTCAGAGCACCTTACCGATCACTGCACCTGTACACAGCCCATCTGAAATTAGCCTACCCAACTACCTCATCCCTATATTGTTATTTATTTTGCTCTTTTGCACCCCAGTATCTCTATTTGCACATCATCTCTTGCACATCTAGCATTCCAGTGTTAATACTAATTGTAATTATTTTTGCACTATAGCCTATTTATTGCCTTACCTCCATAACTTGCTACATTTGCACACACTGTATATATATTTTCTGTTGTATTTTTTTGACTATGTATTTTTTTACCCCATAAGTAACTCTGTGTTGCTGTTTTTATCGCACTACTTTGCTTTATCTTGGCCAGGTCGCTGTTGTAAATGAGAACTTGTTCTCAACTGGCTTACCTGGTTAAATAAAGGTGAAATAAAATAAATAAATAAATATGATATTTTGAGTGTAAGATCAAGCTGATAGACCACAATGACATGTTTTCACAGCCTTTTTTGTTCACATTTCCTTCTGGTGCCAATAATTCAGGAGGGCACTGTACACTTCCACTCATCACTTAGAAACTGTGTTCACGGTCGTCGGAAGGGCGCCATCATCCCGTATACTATTTTATTTATAAAGCAACCACGAAAAACAACAAAAGAGATAGTAAAGTCCTCCAGTGACAATATACTGAGCTTGGAACATGAACCATAACCCACACAGGAACACCCGATAGTGCTCCCAATCGATTCTTTTATTCTTTTGAAACTTTTTTTTTTTCTTTTTATTTTGTTCATTCCAATTTTTTCTTCACTATTTTTTTTTTTTCTTTTAATAAAAGTCATCATTCCAGCCTCGTGTCCTTCGGCGATAGCTCTTTCACCCAAAAGATTCCAAGCGGCTCAGACAGGGGTCCTGACACAGGAGTTATGCCTCCTGATTTTTCTGGGAGGAGGATTCGCTGGTCCTTGGGCACACTCGGATTCACCGCCCTGTTCCAACGAGGTGTGTACGGGCGGCAGCGCAGCCTGAACCCCGTGAACACCCTAAAATTTTTTTGGGGGGCACATGGCTTGGGCGACGGGCAGCAGGAGGCTGCCACAACCCAGAGTCAGAGGCTGCCAGGTTGGGGGGGCTGACGGGGGCAAGATTGTGTTCTCCTCGGCTACTAAGAAGGAAGGTGTTGGGGTGATCTGGGGTTGTGCAACCATTTCCGGCCGTTCCTAGTCCCGGTGCAGCCATTTTGTTCCCGTCATCTGTTCTCCCCTCACTAAGTTAAGGTGCTCGCTGCCGATTCGGCCTGTTCCTGCCATCCGCACCAAGTGTACGGTGCGCGTCGCCAGCTCCCCGGCCTGTTCCTACTCCACGCACCAGGGATCCGGTCGCTTCGCCCAGCCAGCCCGGCCTGTTTCCTCACTCCACGCACATACTTTAACCATCCTTCGCCTGTTCCTACTCCACCAGATCGTCCTTCCCAGCCCCCGGCCTGTTCCGCCACTCCACCGATCGGTGCGTCGTCGCCAGCCCCGCCCGGCCTGTCCCTGCCTCTCCACTCGTTGAGTCCCCAGGTCCAACATACCCTGTTCGTCCCCACTAGGAGTTTAGAGTCCCCAGGTTCCAGCATCCCTGTTCATCCCCACACGCTGCCTTTCCTCACCTCCAGTTCCCGGCTCCACGCATAGCCTCGGTCGTCCCCAGGGCCAACATGCCCTGTTGCTGCTTCCACTACTAATTGTCCTCAGCCCGGTGCCTCCAGTTCCGGCACCGCGCATCAGGCCTCTCAGTCTCCCCAGGGTCCAGCATGCCTGTTCTTCTCCCCACTCCCTGATCTGTCCTCAGCCTATCTGTTCCCCCCCTCAGTCTTCCTCGGCGCCAGAGTCTCTCTGCTCACCTCTATTCTCCCGTCAGAGCCTTCCCCAGACAGGATCAGCCAGAGCCGTCTGCCGGACAGGATCAGCCCAGGCCTTCCTCGAGACAGATCATCCAACCTTCCGCCAGACGGCGATCGGCCGGAGCCTTCTGCCACGACGGATCTTCCAGAGCCTTCTGCCAGACGGGATCAGCCAGCCTTCTGCCGACGATCGCCACCTTCTGCATGCCAATCCTCTCTCATCTCAGCCGCCGAGCAGCCATCTCAGCCAGCCTAGCACAGATCCGTCAGCCATGCCGTGAGCCAGCCAGCCAGGATCCCCATTTAGTCAGGTGCCTGCCCTTCTCGGTGTTCTCCTTATCCTGGTCTTCCCTTATCATGGTGTTCCCTTAGCCTGTTATTGCCCCTTAGTCTACTCCCCTTATTCTATGCGTCTACCTCTTCCATGCTCCCCTTTTTTGCCCCTTATCCAGTGGGGTTGGTTGGAGGGGGTGGTCATTGGGAGGAGGCTACCGAACCAGGTTGCTGACTGCGGTGGGGTGGGGATCCACCGGGGCCAGACCGCTTCACCGGGGACGGACGCCCCCCCAACCTCCCTAACTGTATGCTGGTGCGCGTCTCTTTCGAGTATCACCTCTGGCTCCAAGGACTGTGTGTTAGGGCCAGGGTTGTATTTCATTTAGTGGTGTTGGGTTGGGTGAGTTTCATTTGTTTGTGTTGTTGGTGATTGGTTAATGCTCCCAATCGGGTCCAGTGTCAGCTGTCGTCTCGTTATCTCTGATTGGGGATATCATATATTCTGTGTTTTTCTCCTGTGTTTTTGTGGGTTATTGTTCCATGTTCCAAGTTCAGTGTTTTTTTAACTTCATCTCTCTTTTGTTGTTTTTTACGTGGTTTCTTTATAAATAATCATCATTTCCTCCCATCTTTTCCGCTCCTTCTCATCGTACACTGTATGAAAGTCTTCACTTTTCCCATTATCTCTCTCCTTTGAGTTCCCCTCATGTCATCTACATTATATTACAAAATATTAATTCCAAGGCAAAAAAATATGATTTACAAATAATAATATTTATTTGAATGATACAGTATTTATGAAGTTGAAATTTAAATTAATGTTTTTTAATTTTATTTTCACGAAATGTAAAAACAAAACATAAAAAAATAACAAAATAAAAAAGCAAGGTAAAAGAAAAACACAAACAGATCCATATTCCTATTCCTTCAGTCGTCTTTACCACTATCCAGTTAATCACATTCGGTTGGTCTTTCATTACATTTCATGAAAAAATGTTTTTTATGTATTTTTTTATCATTTCCTTGACGGTCGGCCATTCAGTGCATTATTAATTCTATAAACATCTCATAACCCATTCATCTTTCTTCCTTATTTTTGTGCTATTTTCAGTCTCTTTGATCACCAACACCTGCATTACTCACAACATAGTTCATTTACTATATTTTTAATTTTTTTCAAATTTTCTCTCCTATCCATGTATCTATTAATGCTCTCCTTTCCCTTACTTTGTTTCCTATTACACCTAATGTATATATCACCTATCAATCCTTTCAACTGTTGTTTAGTTCATTTAGGATTCAACATTTAAATGTGCAACCTCCCCAAATTTCGAAAAGTAAACATTTTGTGTTTTATTTTTTTCGGTATCTACAAACATTATTTTTTTATTCTTTGTTTTTCATTGCATGCAAAAATACATATCTCCTTCTCACTCTTTCTTACCCATCTACTCATCCATCTTCAAGCTTTCATCCCTTCCTGCTCTTCTATCACCCTCTCAGTTCCACCTCCAGCTGCTCCCTCTTTTCCTCTTCTCCAGTCTCTTCCTCTCCTCTTTTCTCCTCTTTTCTCTCTTCTTCTCCTCCTTTTTTTGTGCTCCTCATCTCCAGGAGCTCAGCTTGACCTCTCTCTCTCTCTTTTCCAGCTCCTCAACCCTTCTTCTCTTTCTTATCCTTCTTTTCTTTTGTATCTTATTCACCCCTCTACCTCTTTTTCTCTACCTTTTCCTTCTCTTTTCTTTCCTTCTCTCTTTTTCTGTTCTAACTTCCTCTTTTTCTCATTCTTGAACTTTCTTTTTCTCTTTCTCTCTGCGCTCCATCTCCTTTCTCTTTTTCGTCATCTTTCAACTTCTTATTTCATTTCCTTATTTTTCTCTTTTTCCTCCATCTTTAAAACTGACTTTCTTTCTTGAGGTTCCTGCCAACCCTCTTCCCGATGGTCTCTGCTCTCTCTATACCTCCCATTATCTTGAATTGCCCAGTCCCTCACCCTTCAAACCACCTTCACTCCCCTGAGGGCTCACCTCCTCCTTGGCGCTCCTCTCTTCCTCTCAATGCTCAATCCTGTCCCATAACTGGCATTTCTATTATATTGTTCCAACTTCATTCATCCCCATTTGAGTGATCATCATACATTGATGCCTCATTGGGCACACCATTAAGGACTTTGGTACTTTTTATTTATCCCAAACCATTTTATAATAGCCATAGATGTTCTTCCTGTTCCACACCAACGCCTTCAAAGTTTAGCCCTATTAAGGGGTGATGTTTTATCGATGAGCATTTGTGGGTCATTCCATTTTCAATTCAGTCAATTCATCTAAATTCAATGCTTTGAATTGAATACAACCCCCTTAAGTATATTAAAATAACACATACCTTTGCCTCTTCCAGCTCCAGGGCCTGGGTTCATCATCCTCTCACCTCATTAGGCTCTCAGTCTAACGCGTTTGTTGGCCAAGCGGCACGAGGGGTTGCCAAGTTAAGTTAGCATCTGGGACCAGCTGGTGAGCATGAGGCACGATCCACCTCTTCACTAGTGCCCTTCCTTTCTCTCTGGCTGCTTGTGGTCCTTGTTCATATGCATGCCCAGGCTTGGAGGGGATGCTGACAGCTTTTATCCTCATCTTCCTCTCTCTTGACAGTGATCCAATGCCTTGCCTCTGTGTTAACTGACACTCTGTGGTGCTCCTCTTCCCTCTGCTGCTTGTGGTCATTGTTGTTATGCGTTACAGACCTGAGACTTTTATCATCCCAGGTGTAAATGGCAACAGTTGCCTCTGTATCCCTAGCACTTTGTATTCACTCAATTTGTTTCCATAGTGTTTGTCTCTTGTTGTGGTGCGTCTTTGGGCAGTGTTGCAGGTGCAGGGGGGACTTTTTATCAGCCAAAAACTCACTCTGTGTGGACAGTGGACAGCGGAGCGTCTGTTTCTGGCAACTGACGCTTGTTGGTGTCCTCTGCTGCCTCCCCTGGCAGATTGCTGACAGTGGATCCCGTGCCAGTTCCTGACACTTACTCTTGGTGGGTGTCCTCTACTGCCTCCTCTCTGCTGCTTGTGCATTCATTCTCTAGAGCTGTGTGGCGGTTTGAGGCGGCATTGGAGCGGGCTTTTATCATTCAGGTCCCTCTCCCTGGACAAATGGATGTGCCTGCAGTGATCGCTGTGGTAGCTGGAGGACTGTCGCATCCTCTTTTTGTCTCCTCGGTCAGTTTGTGGTCAGAGTCTTGGATACATGCGAGCTTAGGAGGCAATGCTGCAGGGTCAGGAGGGCTTTGATCCTCCATACCTCTTTAAGGTTGTCACCGTTCCCCGGGGCTTCCTCTCTTCCTTGCTCGGGCAGCTTCTTCAGTGCGTTCTCAAATACTCGCTGCCACGTTGTCGTTTCCTATATCGTGTTGAGTGCTCTACCTTTCGGTCTTCTATTTTGCTTGCCTCCTTTGTATTTGGATTTTTCCACATGTTCTTTGAGTCGCCCGTTTATTTACGCCTGTGTGCATTTTCTCGCCTCCGGGCTGTTGGATTGTGTTTTTTTTGTGCTCTACTACAAAGTGTTTGTTGACTTATCTTCTCGTCTGCTCCTGATTCGCACCACCCCACACCCACTACACACCTACTGACGGGTGAGTACACATCTTGTTTGTTTCACTGATAACTGACACTTGGTGGTATTCCCTCTACTGCCTCCTATTGTCAGTTTTATCAACTCCAAAGACCAGTGGCAGACTTGGAGGCAGCATTGGACACGGGCATTTAGCTTTGCTGATCTTACACTCCAAAATCAACAGTGGCTATGCCTGCTGGTGGTCTCTGCTTACAACTAGACCTCATGGTATCCTCTACTGTCTCTCTGTGCTATCTCTCAAAACTTTGCAGGCATGGACGCAGCACTAAGAAACTTCCTAGCTCCCATCGATTCACTCCCTTGAAGCAGGTGGCTGCTGGTAGCAGTGGCCTCTCTGGCAACTGGGGCACTCTGTGGCTGAAACAGCAGGCTGGGAGTTTCGATGTTTGCCAATAACGCTGGGCCAGTGGTGGGAGAAGTCAGGATAGAATCTGTCCTCTTTGTTTACATTAGATATTGCCACTGAGCCTGATTGCCTCAATGGTGCCCTCTATGTCTGATGTGGCTCATGGGTCTTCTCAAAAAGTCCTGGCAGTATCGATGCAGCATTGAGGAAAGATGTATATCTGTCCATAGGTTCCTCTCTTTACTGTAGATACATCTGCATCCTCTCTCTCAACTGCATTCCCTGGCGGTTTCGGGACAAATGAAAATACATCTTGTCATCCTGTGCGCGTATGGCCAATGATCAACATGTTGTATGCCTCTGATTGGTGAAGCAGTGGTGGTCAATCAGGGAGCCATAAACTCAGTGAGGGCTTCCATCTCACATTCTACGTGAGAAAAGAAACAGACTATAAAGTATCACATTCATACATACATACATACTGTACTAGTCACACTATTTACTTATACATCACACACATATATATATATATATATATATATATATATATATATATATATTATTATATATATATATATTTATATATATATATATATATATATATATATATATATATATATATATATATATATATATATTATATTATATATCTGTCCTCTCAGTGCTCTGCCCCATGATCTGTCCCACACCTGGGTCCCTCCAATGCTTAAAAATACATGACCACCTAACTTAGCCATTTTACCATTTATCACGTTTATCCACTTATAATTATTAGTGCATTCAACTTAGGAAAGCTAGTTAACCCTATCTAATTCTATTTTTTTATTTTTTATACGAAGACACCATAAGAACTAACATAATACACTAAACAACATACACATTTAGAGGCAAAACATTATAAGCATTGCCACTTATCACCCCTAATACAAAAATAAATAAAGGACAAAACATTGATAGCTTACATTCCTATTTTTACCTCCAGCTCATAGCAAACCGATAATTTGCTCTCAGGGTTTTCATTTCATTTGTTTGCTACCCTTGTTAGGTTGTTCATTATGTATTTTTCTTAATTGTCTTTTTCCTTGCTCCAATCAGTTTTCTTGATCTTCTTATCTCTATTTATACTATATACTTTACTCTTTTGTGTTTTTATCCTTTTTTTCTTCTTCACTGATCGTCTTTTGTTTTGGATTTTGGTTACTTTGCTAAATAAGTCTCTTTCTTACTTGCCTTGATATCTTGACAAAGTTTCATTACAACCCCCACAAAGATTCAAACAGCGTGTCTGGCAACAACCTACCTAGTTTTTTTTCTGATCTGGGAGGAGATTCTGGATGTGAGGGCCTTGGGATCAACCGGGAGATATCGTCCTGTAAGCGACCTAAACGGCGCTGCTCAGGGGAGGCAGCACGGAGGCAGGAGGCTGGAACCCTACTACCCAAAAATTTCTTGGGATGTGTAGTCAATGGATGAGACCTGCGCACTTCCTCCCCCTGGACTACCCTGGAAAGCGAGGAGTCGGCAACTTTACGCATAGACCATGGTGTCTCACCTAATACGCCCAGGCACTAACTGATTCGGTACATTCGGCTCACTTCGGCCACTAGACTGATTCCCAATTCTGAGGCCGTCCCCCACGCCCACATCCGGTCGCCAGTCGTCTCCTCGGGCCGGCTTACGGCGCCAGCCTTCGCATGGTGTCCCGGTTCGTTCCCATGCCAGTCGCGGGTTCCCATTCCACCTCCCCCCACAACACTGGTCAGGCGGCGGGACCACAGCCAGGTAAGGTTGGTCAGGCTCAGTGCTCAAGGGGCTCAATCCCTGCAGTCCCAGTATTTCGGCACCCTCCTGTCTCCATCCAGTACCACCAGGTGCCTACCCCCGCCACTCAGCCTCCTGTGTGTTCCCCTCCTGTGCTCCTTTTCCTGCTTCCACTCTCTCAGCCTGAATCGTTCCCTCAGCCCCAGTTACCTCCAGTTCCATCCTCCCATCAGCCCCTCTGATGCGTCCCCAGGGTCCAGTATGCCCTGTTCTGCTTCCCTCTTCCTGAGATCGTCTCCCTCAGCCGTACCTCAGTTCCAGCTCACATCAGGCCTCTGACGGTGCGTCCCCAGGGTCCAGCATCCTTCTTCTCTCCACTACTAATTGTCTCAGCCCAGTGCCTCCAGTTCCGGCACCACGCATCGCCTACGGTGCTCCCCAGGGTCCTTTGCTTCTCCCCCCCACCTTGCCCTGAATCGTCATCCTCAGCCATTACCTCCTGTTCCGGCACCGCTACCTAGCCTCGATCGCCCCTCGGGCAGCCAGATCTTGCATTCTGCCGCGGGCCTAACTGTCCGTCTGCCCAACGCCCTCCCTGAACTGCCCCCCGTCTGCCCACGGGGCCTGAACTTTCCCCTCTACTGCCCGTCTGCCAACAACGTCTAACTGTCCGTCTGCCACAGCCCCGAACTGCCCGTCTTACTGAGCCTCAAAACCGTCTGCCACGACCTTCCCGTCCGCCAGGCCGGGCCCTAGAGCTCTCCGCCACGGAGCAGCCAGAGCCTTCCCGCCAGACAGGATCAGCCCAACCTTCCCTTAACCCAGGATCGGCCGAGCCTTCCGCCAGACAGGATCGGCCCAGCCTTCCGCCCGGAGACAGGATCAGCCAGAGCGCCTCGCTTCGAACCCAGATCAAGCCCAGAGGCCGTCATGGTCCGAGATCAGCCAGAGCCTTCCGCCATCCGCCGACAGCCAGATCCGTCAGCCAGCCGCGAACAGCCAGATCCATCAGCCAGCCCAGCGAGGCAGCCAAGATCCGTCCAGCCCAGCCGAGCAGCCAGATCCATCCAGCCAGCCTGCTTCCTCCCAGATCGCCACGTCCAGCCAGAATCCCCCATCCAAGCCAGATCCGCCAGCGTCCAGCGGATTCGCCAACCAGCCAGGATCCGCGCCCACACCGGATCCGCCATTCGGTCGGGCTGCCTCAGTCCGGTGCTGCCCTTAGTCAGGTACTGTCCCTTGCTTCGGTGCTGCCCCTTTTCCGGTGCTCCCCTTCCCCGGTGCTGCCCCTTCTCCGGTGCCGCGCCATTTGCCCCTTAGTCCGTCTCCTAGTCCCGGTGTTACCTCTTTGTCCAGGGTGGGTTAGTTGGAGGGTGGTCATGGGGGGAGGCTCACTCACGATGGTTATGACTGTGGTGAGGTGGGGATCACGACGGGGCCAAACCCCCACCTGGACAGACGCCCCCCCAACCCTCCCTATCTTATGTTTATGCTTGGTTACTTGCTGCATTAGGTGGAGGGTACTGTACCTCTAGCTCCATGACTTTGATATTTGAGCCAGGGTTGTTCATTTCATTTGTTTGGGTGTATTTCTACTGTTGGGGTGTTCTAGGTTGTTGATTTCTATTGTTTGGTGATTGTCTTGTGTTATCATATACTCCCAATCGGAGGTACAGTGTCAGCTTCTAAAACGTTATCTCTGATTAACCATATTTTACTCATGGTTTCTCCTTGGTTTTGTGGGTTTTGTTAGTTTTTTTCGGTCTATTGTACCGTGACTTCTTGAGTCGTCTTTTGTTTTGGATTTTGGTCCTTCTTACATAAATATCATGTTTCTTGGACACGTTTTGGTCAACCTTGGCTGCATAGGCACGTTCCTATCTAACATTTTCCCTTACAATAATTTTACTAAAATTAATATTGTTAAATAATTTTCGATTGTTTTCTTATACCTCCTCAAATCCAGTCTTATAATCTTCTTCATCTTCTTCTCTATTCTATGCCCAAACCACTCTCCCAAGCTCCATCACGTAGTCTGTCTGATCCCCCTTTCACTCCAGCAAACCCCTCACACCTCCCCTCTTCAAGCGTTTAACCCTCCATAACTTCCTCTTACTTACTTAATAACTCTGAAAAATACATTTGTAGTAAGTGGGTGTTGCTTCACAAATTATCATCTTTTACAATGTCCTTTTCTTCCCTTTACAATTAAGCAGAGTAGAGATCCTGCTTCCAATATTTTTTACACAATGAGGCCTATCTAGATTACTAGTAAAATTACAAACACTGGAAAAGCGATAAGTTCAAAATGAATCGATTTTGGCTATTCTTATCATTTTCGTAACAATATCCTTAATAACATCATTATTCTTGATGCAAGGGGTTACCATTGGAGATGAAAAAGCCAACACAGACTTTAAAAAGCAAACTTTGTTTCTTTCTGTACGTTACTATTGAGCCTTATTCATCCTCATGTAGCTCTACTCCATATTGGGCCTATTTACTGTAAACCACCCTAATCAGTTCCATCATGCCATTGAACACTGTGTTTTTGGTAAAAAAATACTCTATATCCCTTACCAGGCCTACTATACAGTTTCATCTATTTTAAAAACCAAGGAAGTACAAGCGAGTCTTCTTCTTTGGTTCCCCTAGATGCCTCAATTTTAATTCCCCTCGTTGAAAAGAGTCTATCATTCAACCATTTGAAATGTATGTCCATTCAATTAAAACATATTATTCTTATTAAAATAATCACTACATATCTTTTGTTTTTACACACCTCTTTTCTATTTATATATTGAGATTATTGATTAACTTATTTGGTGATTAACACAGAGAGTTTTTTTCTGTCATCAAATAATCATTAGCCCATTAAGCTGGCTCACTACAAATTCTTAACACATGACATCTCAGTGTTCCAGGATGAAGCATTTTCTCACAAAAACAACTCAACAACTATCTCTCTTCAACAGTTTCACTAGTGTGTTGATCATAAAATTTTCACATTCATACACAAGTAATTTGAAAATAAGTTATACTACTGAAACACATTCACAATAAGTTATATTACAACCTACCTCTGAAGTAACGGTGTTCTCTCACTAATGAAATAGGACATTAATAATCATTAGTGGTTATTTGAATCAGTCTCTTTGCATATTTCCCAGTTTGTCTGTGCAACAGGTAACCTTCCAGAATCAATCTGCCTTGATGTCACAATACGATTGTGCCATAATTTTGTAGCTTTCATAAAGAATTTGATTTATTTTATTTTAGTTTTTGTACCTATGCAGCACAGCACCTTGTACCTATGCATCACAGCACCTAATATACAATGATCATATAACCTAATTTTTTATTAAAATAAAATCCTGTAACTCCTCTCAAATGGTTGATCTTTCAGCGACATGTGTTTTGCTAATTAAGTCCATATGTTTAGATATCATACTACTTGCAGCCAGGCTTACTTAGGTTGTTTGTTCGATCTCAGCTACCCACTAATGTCAATATTTTTGCATCATCATCATCATCATCATCAATGAAATACATAGGCTACCTTACTACAGTAAAACAAGTCTTCCATAGTCTACTGTATCAACTCAGTAACAAAGTTCCAAAAAAAAGAAATGGAGTTCAAAAAACATCTCTCTTCAATGGCTCAGCTCTTAGCCATATAACTTATGATCAACAAGGTCAATGGCGCTTGGCAGCCATGCGTGGCATGGCGCGCGTGCCACGCGGCGCTCTAAAATCAAGAAGCGGCTCATCCACAAGTTTATCTTGGTCATTGACTGGGCCGACGATCGATTAAATCAACCAGGCTGCTGCAGTCGGTGATCCTGCAATTGTATCTTTCACGGTCGCATGCTCATAGAGGGATAAAATTAGCTAGATATTATAGTGTGTTTAAAATATAATTAGAGAGTAGGTGTCATTGATGTTTAGCATTTAAGTTTAATAAAATTATTAAATAAGGAAATCAATATCAGCTGACTACAAGAACAGTATTGTTTAAGAATTATGTTTGAACATTTTCTTATCCATGTCTTTCCAGTTGATGTTACCAAACAGACAAACTTTGATGCTCAAAGAGCGTCACACATTCCTCCATTCATTCTCATCATATTCCCTCCATTATATTTCCTCTATCATATTCCTCTATCATATTCCCTCTATTATAATATTCCTCTCCATCATATTCCTCCATCATAATACTCGCTATCTTATTACCTCTATCATATTCCCTCTTTATTTATACAGGAATCCCAGTGCAGACAGTGTCTCTTTTCAATGTACCCTGTGTTATATCAATTGTAATCCAAACAGCTTAAACAGATGAAGTACCCTTACAGAGCAGAAAGGAAGTCTGTCCACGAGCATTTCTGGGTCATTGGTCGCCTCCAATGAGATTAGATCCCCTCTATCGTGGTTTGAGCACTGGGGGTTCTCTGTATAAATCTAAGGTGAAACCTCCAGGGCTAGCCTTCTCTGGAAGTCCATCCTGGAGGGCTCCTTTCCACACGAAAAGGTGCTCCTCTGTAGGAAAGGAGAGAACAGAGCCCCCAGAGAATCTCCTTATAGGTAGTGATGACAGATCAACTCTCTTGTCATCTTCCCTCTTCCTTCCTCTTGCTCGGCCTTCTCCCTCGCCTTTCATTCTTACAGTCGTGATGAGAGAACCATTTTCTCCCTTTCCTCCCTTCCTCTCCTCTCTTTCTCTTCCTCTACCTTCCTCTCCTCCTTCCCTCTTGGTAGACCTTGTTTAGTCAAGCCAGATTGGATAGCTATGGCCCATGGTTCAACACTGTCGCACCTGTCTGGGAGGATACAGGACTAGTCCACTGGACTCAGCTCATAAGGAGGGAACTTGCTGCTGCTGCCCTCCCCTCTTACCTGGGATGAGATGATTTGAAAACCTGGCACCATCCCCTCTGGTGAGCAGTGAGCAGCATCATGCTCTGGGGAGGATTTTCCAGGGACAGGACTGGAACGCCCCATTCACTCCAAACCAGGGCTGTAGTGGGCGGGTCGAGAGTTCAAGTTCCTTGGTGTCACATCACCAACAAACTATCATGAGTCCAACCACCAAGACAGTCGTAGAGGAGCCCACAACCCTCCCACCTCCAGAACTGAACAGATTTGACATTGGTTCAAGATCCTAAAAAGTTATACAGCTGCACCACTCCGAGGCATCCTGACGGTTGCATCACCCCTGTTGTGCTTCAGCTGCTCGGCGCATCAGTAGTAAGGCGCTACAGAGGTAGTCGTACGGCAGTATCACTGGGGCCAAGCTTCCTGCCATCAGGACCCCTCTTACTAAGGCAGACATCAGAAGGGGCTAAAAATTATCAAATTATTGATACACTCAACTACTTTGTCTTTTGTGATTTTGTTTGGCTTCTAACGTGGCCTAAGCCTCGTTATTATTTTATTGTTAACTTTTTTTATTTTTTTACTTTAGTGTATTTATTAAAAATGTTCTGTCTTCTTGAACTGCATTATTTGTGGTTAAGGGCTTGTAAGTAAGCATTTCACGGTAAGGTCTACACCTGTTGTTTTACCCGGCTTTGTAATATACAATTTGATTTGATTTAATTTGAGACTAGTCAGGATCAATGGAAAGATGAACAGGAGGCAATTTGCAGAGGTATTGGTGAAAGCCTGCTCCAGGCGCTCAGGACCTCCAGACTGGGGCTAGGTTGCCTTCCAACAGGACGCGACCCTAGCCAGCCAAGACAGCGCAGGAGTGGCCAGGACCAAATCTCTGAATGTCCTTAGTGGCCCAGCCAGAAACCGGACTTAACCCGATCTAACATCTCTGGAAGACCTGAAAATAGCTGTACAGCCAGTGCCCTATTATCTGACAGAGCTTGAGAGGATCTGCAGAAGAATGAACTCTCAAATACAGGTCTGCAAAGCTTGTGGCGTCATGCAGAAGACTCAGGCTGTAATCGCTGCCAAAGGTGCTTCAACAAAGTACTGAGTAAAGGGTCCTGAATACTTTTGTAAATGTAATATTTTCATTTGTTATTTTTAATACATTTATAAAAAGTCTAAAAACCTGTTTCTCACTTGTGTTCATAGAATTATTGTGTGTAGATTTGATAAAAAAAACGATTTAATCAATTTTAGAATAAGACAAAGTGTGGAAAGAATCAAGGGTCTGAATACTTTACAAATGCACTCAATTAGATTTTATTCAAAATAATTTATAGGGCAGCCCAATAATTATGTCATGTTTTGAATAACATAATGATTTCTTGATGACGATTATTTTTCTATTTGAACAATTTTATAATTAAAGGGTAGATTCATATGATCTTTGAGTGTAAGATCAAGCTGATAGACCTACGTATATTTCAGCCTTTTTGTTCATATTTGTCTTCCTTCTGGTACCCAATTCAGGAAGGCACTGTACACTTCCACTCATCACTTAAGTAACTGTATGATGAAGAAGTCTCATTATTTACCCTTATCTCTCTCCTTTGATTACCCTCATTTCAGTCATACATTATATTACAAAATATTATTATTAAACTACAAAAAATAAAAAATATGATTAACAATAATAATATTTATTTGAATGATACATCATATTACTAAGTTGAAATTAAAATGAAATGTTTTGTAATTATTACGTATTACGAAATGTAAAAACAAAACATAAAAATAACCACAAAATAACAAAAACACAAGGTAAAAAAAAGGACACAGAAAGATCCAGCCACTGTGCCTTTACGAGTCGTCTTTGATATATCAGTTAATCACATATAGTGGTTGGTCTTTCAGTATATTACTATGAAAAATGTTTTTGTGTGTTTTTATCATTTCATGACAGTCGGCCAAGACAGAAGTCATTATGTAATTCTGCAGGAGAACATCATAACCACATTTTAAACCTTTCTTTTGGTGCCTTATTTTGTGCTATTTGCAGTCTCTTTAGGTCACTAACACATATTCTACAGAACAACAGTAGTTCATTTGACTATGATGAGAGCTTGTGATTTGTTTTAGAATTTTCTTTACCTATCCATAGGTATAAACACTATTAATGGCTCTACCTTTTTCCTCTGATAGGCTGTTTGCCATATTACTAATTTATATATTACACCTATCCATCCTTTCAACATGTGGAGTGTAGTGTCGGTTAGGATTCAACATTTAAACTACCTCCCCAAATTTAAAGAAAAGTAAACATTTTGTATTTATAATGCTTTCTTTGTGAGTATGCATGACAAAAAACAAACTAGAGTAAACATTTATTTTTTTATTCTTTGTTTTCATTGCATCACAAAAATACAGTATCTTCCTTCTCACTCTTTCTTACCCAGTCTCTTACTCATCCATCTTCAACTTTCATCCCTTCCTGCTCTTCTATCACCCTCTCAGTTCCCTCAGCTGGCTCCCTCTTTTTCCTCTTCTCAGTCTCTTCCTCTCCTCTTTCCTCCTCTTTTCTCTCTTCACCTTTCTCCTCCTTTTTTGAATCTTTCGCTCCATCTCCAGGAGCTCAAGCTTTCCTCTCTCTTTCAGCTCCTCAGACCACTTCTTCTCTTTCTTAATCCTGTCTTTCATCATGGCATTGTGTATCTTAATCAGCCCCTCTAACCTATTTTTCTCTGCCTTTTTCCTTCTCTTTTCTTTCCTTCTCTCTCTTTTCTATTTCTAACTTGTCCCTCTTTTTCTCAGCCTTGGCTTTCTTTTATCTTTCTCTCTCGCCTTCATCTCCTTTCTCTCTTTCTCGTGCATTCCTTCTTATTCAGTTTCTTATTTTTCTCTTTTTCCTCCATCTTTAAAACGTGACTTTCTGCTTGAGGTTCTTGAAAGCCCACTCTTCCCAGATGGTCTCTGCTCTCTCTGATAAACCGTCCCATTGGAGATCTTGGATTGGGCAAAAAGTCCGCCTCACGCTTCAAACCCTCCTCAGGCTCACCTCCTCCTTGACTCTCCTCTCTTCCTCTCAATGTCAATGCCTGTCCAATAATCTAACAGGAAGACATTACTCTAGATGTAATATTGTTCCAATGTGGCACATTCAATACTCATTTAGATCAACCAACATTGATGCCTCATAGGGCTTTTTGGTAGAGGACAGTAATTGGGGTAACATTTGTATTGCTTATCCCAAACCGATTTTATAATAGCCATAGATGGAGATGTTCTTTTGGGTCCACACAGACGTAATACAAATGTTAACCTAGTAAGGTGATGTTTTATACTATGACATAGAGTAGCAGGGTTGGGGTCAATTCCATTTTAATTCCATTCAATTCAAGTACTTAATTCAATGCTTTGAATTGAAATGAACAGACCCCCAACCCTGTAGAGTGAAGTAGTGTAAAATAGGACACCTGTACCGCCTCTTCCGTCCAGGGCCTGGGTTCTCATCCTCTACCTGCATATGGGCTCTCACTCTAACAGGCATCTTAGTGGCCATGCAGGCAGAGGGTTGCCAGAGGATGAGTTAGCATCTGGGACCAGCTGGTGAGCATGAGGCAACGTCCACCTCTTCACTGATGCCCTTCCTTTCTGCTCTGGCTGCCTTGGTCCTTGTCATGGATGCATGCCAGGCTTGGAGGAAGTGCTGGACAGGGCTTTTTATCACTCATCAGTTCCTCTCTTGACAGTGGATGCAGCACCACCTCTATGTTGGCAGAGCACTCTGTGGTGTCCTCAACTGTCTCCTCTGGCTGCTTGTGGTCATTGTTGTTGTAGACCATTTACAGACTGGATGACTTTATCATCCCAGTTGTAAGTGGCAACAGTTGCCACTGTGTCGTGAGCACTTTGTGGTACTCAACTATCTTCCATAGCTGTTTGTGGTCAGCTGTGTGGGTGCAGGTCAGGATTAGAGGCAGTGTTGCAGGTGCAGGAGGTTTTATCAGCCAAAAGCTCCTCTGTGGACAGTGGACACAAACGGCTGCTTCCTGGCAACTGACACTTGTTGGTCATCTCTACTGCCTCCCTGGCAGATTGTGACAGTGGATGCAAACACCCTTCCCTTGACACTTGACTCTTGGTGGTGTCCTCTGCCTCCTCTGGCTGCTTGGTCATTGTCTAGAATGTGGCAACTTTGAAGGTAGCATTGGGCCGGGCTTTTATCGCAACAGGTCGTCTCCTGGACAATGGATGCCATCGCTGGTAACGGAGGATGTTGGCATCCTCTTTGTCTCCTCGGTCAGATTTGGTCAGAGTCTGGATGGCGAGCTTGGAGGCGATGCTGCGAGGTCAGGAGGGCTTTGATCAGCTGCCATGTCCTCTTGAGGTGGTGACATCATTATTTGTTTCACTGATACTTGACACTTGGTGGTGCCCTCTACTGCACTCCAAAGACAAGTGTGGGACTGAAACCTTGATGACGGGCATTTAGCTGCTGATCTGTACACTCCAGTTGGTGAGTAACAGTAGTCTAGACACTGCATCGCAGTGCTAAGCTGTACCACTAGAGATCTGGTTCGAATCCAGGCTCTGTCATGTACGACGGTATGGGGCGGCACAATTGGCCCAGCGTCGTCCAGGGTAGGGGGGGATAGCCGGCAGGGATGTAGCTCAGTTGGTAGAGGCATGGCGTTTGCAACGCCGAGTTGCTGGTTAATCAAAAATAATGCCGCTTCTTCATAAAGTCGCTCTGGATAAGGCGTCTGCTAATATTCATCTTATGTAAAAAATGCTAAAATCAACAGTAGCTGGCATGCAGTGGTCTCTGTAGCAACTGAGACCTCATAGGTATCTCTCTGTCTGCTCTGGTGGCATAAGTCATCATCAAAACTGTTGGCAGGCATGGAGGCAGCAAGGCTTTATAGCTGCCCATCGATTCCTCTCCATGAAAGCGGTAGTGGTGGCAGTGACTCTGGCAGCTGGTCCTGCAAACAGGCTGCAGCAGGCTGGGAGGTTTTGAGGAAATTGAATGGATGCAATAACCGCTGGAGCCAGTGGTGGGAGGGGAGTAAGGATAGAATCTGTCCTCTTCCTTTGACATTAGATATTGCCACTGGAGGAATTGGGACCTCAGTGGTGCCCTCTACTGCTGGATTTGGCTGCATATGGAGTCTTCGTCAAAGAAGTGTGGCAGTATCAGTGGCATAGTGTAAAGATGTAGATCCTCCATAGTTCTCTCGTTTACCTGTAGATACATCTGCAGTGGCCTCCTGGCAACTGGGCACTCTGTGGCTGGAAACTGAGCTAAGTTTGAGAATTGAATGATTGCCAATGACCCGCTAGACAGGGGGTGCAGGAGGGAATGGGATACCAGTCGTCCTCTTCCTCATTGACGACTAGATATTGCCACTGGAACAACTGAGGACCTCAGTGGTGCCCTCTACTGCCTGATGTGGCTGCGGGTCTTCGTCAAAGAAGTGTGGCGGGTATCGATGCAGCGTTCAGGATAGATGTGTATCTGTCCATAGGTCCTCTGGTTACCTGTAGATGCATCTGCAGTGGCCTCTGCAGCAATGGGCATTCAGCAGACTGGCAGTTTCAGGACAAGTGAAAATACAATGAACCGCTGTGTATCACCTGGGTAACGTATGGCCAGTGGAGGGGATAACATGGTTAGCAGACCTGATTGGTGAAAGCTAGTGGTGGTAGAGGAGTCAATGCAGAGACCATGACTCAGTGAGAGGACAGTTACAACCATCTCTCCCATTCTGCATTGAGAAAAAAACAGACAGTGAAGTGATCCATTCATTGCAGCACATACATAGTGTATGAGTCAGCACTATTTACTTATACATACATATATATATATATATGTATATATATATATATATATATATATCATTTATATATATATATCAGTGTCCCTCTCAGATGCTCTACTTAATCTATTAACATGAAGTTTACTAGCCAATGGGCCAGCTAAGTGTAAAAATACTTTTAGCATAACATTTGTATTTTAGCCATTTATCAACGCTTTTATCCAAACACTTATAGTTAGTTAGTGCATTCTATTGGAGCTGACAACCACATAATCCTGATGAGCGTCATGATAGACAGTTGTTTTATTTGACAAGACAACAATAAAGAGGCCCAGATGCTAAATATAAGTGGTGATATATTATTTACTGGTGAAATAAATTCTAAATAAGTTTAAATAAGTAGCTACTAATTACAAAATAAGTCAGGATAAAGCATTGTTGGCTTACATTCCAGCTGCATATTATGAGATATTTATACAATAACTTATATTTAGCTAATTATTCAAATATCAGGGAACTCACTTTGTCGAAAGTTGGTCTTATTACCTCTCAATCAGTCTGGCATTTCCTCGTCTTGAACCAAATTCTGTTGTCTTCTCAATTATTCTGGATTATACAAAACAGAGCCACCTGGCACACGTAGTCTACTGTCTGATCGCGCACCTCCAACAAACTCTCTCCCTCCCGTATCAGCGGCTAACCTCCATGTCTTCCTCTTACTAACATAACTCACAGAAATACCTCAGTTGTAGTAAGTGGGTGTTGCTAGCAAATAAAATGCATCTCTTTGTTGTGCGTTTCTTCCAGCCAATGCAGGAAACGATGAAGTCATCCAGATATGTTTTACGCCAATGACCTATCTGAATTACTAATCAAAAGTTAGCTACTAGGCGACCAGTTCAATGAATCAGTTTGGCTGTTCTTATCATTTCCCGAACAATATCCTTTATGGCATCATGTTGCCGATGCAAGGCGTTGCCATTGGAGAAAAAGCTATATGAACTTTAACAAACTTCAGGCTCTTTCACCAACACCCACTGTGGCCTTATTCAACCCCTCATGTAGCTCTACTCCATAGCCAGGCCTGGTTCTCACAAACCTGATAGCCATCATATCATTAAAAACACCATGTGTTTGGGTGAAAATGACTCTCTCATGGGGGACCTAGCACCTGGGTTCAACTGTTTTAAAGCCAAAAGGAGAGTACAGCAGCAGTCTTCTCTTTGAAGTGCCCTGAAGTACCTCAATTTAAGTCACACCTCAATTTGGTCTGTCAGTTCAACCATTTGAAATGGATGTCCATTCAATTAAGAATATATTAATATTCTCATTAAAATGAATCAGCTATAATTAGTGGTATACTTTTTACACAACCTACTCTTTTGAGTGTTATTGAGATATTGATTACACATATGTTGGTGATTCTTTAGAGAGGTTTTTTCTATGTCAATAGAATGCATTAGCCCATTAGGCTGGCTCACTCAGTTGTGTTGACATCTCAGGTGTCAGGATGAAGCATTTCTCTCACAAAAAGAGGACTCAAATATCTCTCTTCAACAGTTTCACCTGATCATATTAGGTCTACTTAAATGCATTCATACAAGTAATTTGAAAATAAGTTATACTACTGAAACACACATTCACAATGATTATATACAACCTACTCTGAAGTAAGCAGTGTGTTCTCTCACTAATGAAATAGGACATTAATAATCTGTCAGTGGTTATTGAATCAGTCTCTTTGCTGTTCAGTTTGTCTATTCAACGAGTAACCTTCGAATCAGTCTTGTGATGTCACAATGGAGTCCCGATTGCCATGGTGCCACAGCAGCTTTCATGTGTAATCAAATGCTGCACAATTTAGTTTATTTATTTTAGATTTTTTCCTATACACATACAGTCATACTAATATATACAATGAATCATGTAACTAATTTTATTAAGAATAAATGCTGTAACTCTATATATCAAATGGTTGATATTAAGCGACATATGTTTTGCCTAGTTAAAAGTCTATATGTTTTAGGTATCATAACTAGCAGCCAAACACTTGAGGGTTATTTGTTGATCTCAGCCTACCACTAATGTCCAGCCATTTATCATCATCATCATCAATATACATAGGCTACCTTACTACAGTAAAACAAGTCTTCCATAGTCTATATGTCACCTCAGTAACAAAGTTCCAAAAAAATGAGGTTCAAAAAAACATCATCTCTTCAATGGCCTCAGCTCTTAGCCATATGATCAACAACATCAAATGCCTTTTCTAAAATCAAGAAGCAGCTCATCCACAAGTTTATACTGGTCAAGTGACCTGAGCCATTTGATCGGTTAAATAATAGGCTGTTTCTGATACAGTGATCACTACATATTTTCATCTATGCTCATAAGGATAAAATTAGCTGATTATTCCTTATATAGGCCCAAAAATGTAATTGAAGTGTAGGTGTCATTGATGTTTAGCATTTGGTTTAATAATTATTAAATAAGTCAATATCAGCTACTATAGACATTGTTGTAACCTGCCAACAGCGCCCATTGTTTAAAAATATGTTTGAACATTTCTTATCCATGTTTTTCAGTTGTTATAACCAAACACCTTTATTTGCTCAAAGGCGTCACATTCCTCCATTCATTCTCTATCATATTCCCCTCCATCACATTCCTCTATCATATTCCCTCTATTATATTCCTCTGCTGTTCCCTCTATGTTCCACTCTCCATCATATTCCATGCATCATAATACTGCCTATCCCATATTCCCTCTATCATATTCCCTCTATTATATTCCTCTCCATCCTCAGCCCTCCATCCCCATAATATAATATCTCTTATTACTCTATCATTCCCCCTCTATCATATTCCCTCTATTATATTCCCTCTATTATATTCCTCTCCATCATATTATCCATCATAATATCACTATATATTACCTCTATAATGTTCCTCTTTATTTATACAGGGAATCCCAGACAGGACCAGTGTCTCTTTTTCAATGGTGCCCTGTGGTATATCTCAATTAACAATCCAAACAGCTTAAACAGATAAAATTACATAAGAGCAGAAAATATATAGAGCAAAAATATTAGACTTGAACATATACATTTCACAATGAACAGGTCTTGTATTTGTAGTTGAGCTAATAACCATTTGCACTGTTATAGAGGGCTTTAGTCATCAATCAGCAGAAGACATCTTTATTAATGTAGTGGTGTCCCTCCCCAGGAGGCTGATATTTAGCTTTCAAGCTGGGTGTTCATTTGTGTCTGAGAAAAAAAAAAAACTTTTCAGACCACTTTGATCCATTTTGAAAAGTATAGCCAGCCTTCTTTACTACTTTGCCCAAGCATTTCTGACATTAGTGATAGTCAAAATCTAGTAAAATTTGGATATAAAATTAACATTTGGGCCATTTAACCAGTGTGCATCATGTAGACCTTAATGGGAGAAGGGCTATGTAAATGTCTCGATTTGTCGTTCTGAACAAATGTTTACTTCCACACAAGTACTTCTTATTATTTTTAGGTTTAAGGAAGTGTGTGAATTAGCATTCTTTATAGTAGAGCTATGAAGTTATGTATTTAGCTCTCCTGCTCGAACAAATTCAGTGATTGCTTGTCGTACGTGAAGCAGTCAAGCTGGATAAATGTTTTCGAACGCCCCTTGCGACCAACATTGCAGTTAGTGATATAAATGATATAATGATGCAGCCACCACAAGAGGAGGCAAATACAAGGATTTATTCACAGGCGTTCGTGGTTCGGGAAGGTCTGGATGGATGTCTTCTGAAAATATAAAACGGTGGAAATCAATCAAATAAGTCTTATGAAACATTTATATTTTTAAAAAAAATTCCTTCGATTTGGGGGACTATCAATACAGAGGTTTTCGTGCTGATGATCTAATGAAACAAATCCTCTCTGTCATATATAATATATTCTCTATCATATTCCTCTCTTCTAATCTCTATATCGCATTCATCTATCATATTCCTCTCCACACTCCTCATATACTCCTCTCCCTCATCGGTGCAGCCCTCTCTCTCCATCCACTGAGCAGGAAATTATCTGGGCTCAGTGAAGGGCTCAATTTTAACTCTCTTCTTAGCTGTTCCTCCAGCCTGGCAGAAGTACTATCTCCTTGTCATGACAACCTGATCTGACTTTGAGATATCTACCGTCTCTTTCAACAACATTTATCTTTGCTGCTCATCTCTTGAGTATTCCAGCACATAATGTGTGTGATGGCATAAATCTGAATACCTCTTTTTAAATCCTCTTGTGCTTCTCTTACAGATTTGAATGTGTGTCTCTGTAGTCTCACCATCTGCAGATCACAGAGATCAAAAACACTGTCCGTCTCACAGAACCTTCAGAGCCACTCCATGTTCACGACATTATCTCTCTGTTTCCTCTCTGTTTCTTGAGCTCTCATCTTTAGCATCTTTATCTGGTTTCAACAGTGACCCGTTCCTGATCAGTCTGTTGATCAGATTCTGTCTCTGACCAGAGGCCCTGCCCACTTAATGAGTTGGTATCCATGCGTTCAGGCTGTGTTTGGAGGCAGCTCACGAAGTGTAACAGTCAAGCAGGCACAGGCAGTCTTAGATGTCTGTGCAGATGAACCAGCACAGGTGGTCTGCCAGGTCAGAGGAAGCTGTGGCCATAATAATATTCATCTCCATCTCCAGTGTGTAGCGAAACAAAAAGAGGCAGTGTCAGAATACCCATGTAAGTACTAGTAGTATTAAAAACATTTGAATTTTTATTGTAAATTAGAAATTATGCCGCGTTCATGCTAGACCTAAACTCTGAAATGTCCGTCTTATTACAGTTAGATTATGAATCGGCAAGTATATCAACTACATAAGTAAACAGTGCAGTGTCAGGTTTTTGGTTCGACTATGCGTGAAGCATGTTATTGCCAGAATATAAGTCATCTAATGCTTGATTGCATTACTCCCGTCATTCGTTTCATTTATTGCCCGGCGTCAATTTATCTACTATCGGCTGTTGCCAAACAAGTGAGTCAGAAAAGAAGAGTGAATTCTACCTGAGATCAAGGAGCGAAGTCATTATGCAGTTTAAGTAGTATAAAACAGAATGGATATTCAGACACACAGCCAGTAACAGGTCTGTCTTGGAAAATACATATATGTTTCTTAAATCTCTGATCAAATTAACATTAGCTTTAAATATATGAAGAATACTGACAAACTTCTTTGTAAAGGCAGAGGCATGCTATGACTTATATCATAAAGCAAGACAGACTAAAGTTCAGATGTCAGTGACAGCTTTCCAATTGTAGGTGTAGGAAAAAGGCTTCCAAGTGAATAAGGATGGGTTTTGACCATCCTTATGATCCTCAAATAGGAAATGTCTAATAAATAATTATTCCAACTAATTCTTTGGATTGAATGTTTGCTTTAATATTGTTACACACATTAAGTCAGCAATCACCAAATAAGTGTCCAGCTTGCTCTAGTGGTTATTACAAGTAACTGCACACCTACCACAACAGCTAACATAGTGTCTCACTCCCTCTCCTCCTCTCCCTCCTCTCCCCTCTTGTCTCCTCTGTTCTTCCTCTTCCTCTCTTCTCTCTTCCCTCTTCCCTCTCAGCGCTCCAGCTGGGATAGTGGCGTGAGGTGACCTCCTCCTCTCTCACTGGGGCGGAGAGGAACAAAGGAGGAGGGGGGGGAGGTGGAAAGAAAGTGGGAGAAGAGGGAGGTGGAGAGGGGTAGAGGAGGCAGAAAGCCTTGTCGTGTGGCTGAGAAGAGAGGGGAGGAGGAGGAGAAGCCCAGCGAGAGATGGGGGGAGTGAGAAAGAGAGAGGAGGGGAGGGGGGAGGGCAGCTGTGTCCACCATGCTTTTGTAGGTGGCCAGGGGCGGACCTGTGGTGGATGTCTTCCCATGATAGGGGGCAGGTGAAGAGGTGGGCTGGAGTCAAGGAGGGGAGGGTGTTCTCGGGCCCTGCCAGCCAAAGGCAGAGGAGCAGGGGGAGGTATGCAGACATTTCTGGGGTGTTGGTGCCTCAAGCCAGTTGATCCCTTCTGATGTAAAGCAGTTTGGAAGTACTGAGAGGTGCCCTCATGAAATCAAGGTGAAACCTCCAGGGGCTACCTTCTCAGGGGAGAGTCTCCTGTTGGCTGCTGAGGTGTCTATCATGGGAAGGAGGGCAAGAGCCCCAGGAGGGTCTCACCATGGTAGTGATGACAGATCATCTCCTTGTCATCTTCCACCTCTTCTTCTTCCTCTGGCCTTTCCCTCTTTCTATTCTTCCCAGTGGCTGATGGAAGGCCCTTCCTCCCTCTCCTCTATCTTTCTCTTCCTCTACCTTCCTCTCCCTCCTTCCCTCTTGGTAACCTTGTTT